>NW_027520093.1:0-73052 GCF_051989625.1 Stigmatopora argus | reverse complement strand
AACGAAAATTACCCCAATTTGGACACTTATTCTTGCCTAACATCCCCCCAGAACCTCCCTGGAAGACTAATTTTACACAATATTGTGAATTATACATCTACCCACAAATAAGACACCATTCCTGGGTAAATGGACCAACCAGAACCAATCAGGACCAGTTCCAATACAAGCACTCGTTGTCATAAAAGTGCCCAAATTAGGCACACTGTTTGTGGAATAACTTTACTTCACAACTACCCTGGAAGATTATTTTATACAGAATGGTCAATATACATCTACCCTCATATGAGACAAAAATTCAGGTTAAATGGACCAAACAGAACCACCCAAGACCAGTTCCAATGCAACCACTATTTTTAACGAAAATTACCCCAATTTGGACACTTATTCTTGCCTAACATCCACCCAGAAACTCCCTGGAAGATTATTTTATAGAAAATGGTCAATATACATCTCCCCTCATATGAGACAAAAATTCAGGGTAAATGGACCAACCAGAACCGCTCAGGACCAGTTCCAAGACAAGCACTCGTTGTCATAAAAGTGCCCATATTAGGTACATTGATTGTGGCATAACTTTACTTCCCAACTACCCTGGAAGATTATTTTATACAGAATGGTCAATATACATCTACCCTCATAGGAGACAAAAATTCAGGGTAAATGGACCAACCAGAACCACCCAAGACCAGTTCCAAGACAACCACTATTTTTGACGCAATTTACCCCAATTTGGGCACTTATTCTTGCCTAACATCCCCCCAGAACCTCCCTGGAAGACTAATTTTACACAAAATTGTGAAGTATACATCTACCCACAAATAAGACACCATTCCTGGGTAAATGGACCAACCAGAACCACTCAGGACCAGTTCCAACACAAGCACTCGTTGTCATAAAAGTGCCCAAATTAGGCACACTGTTTGTGGAATAACTTTACTTCACAACTACCCTGGAAGATTATTTTATACAGAATGGTCAATATACATCTACCCTCATAGGAGACAAAAATTCAGGGTAAATGGACCAACCAGAACCACCCAAGACCAGTTCCAAGACAACCACTATTTTTGACGCAATTTACCCCAATTTGGGCACTTATTCTTGCCTAACATCCCCCCAGAACCTCCCTGGAAGACTAATTTTACACAAAATTGTGAAGTATACATCTACCCACAAATAAGACACCATTCCTGGGTAAATGGACCAACCAGAACCACTCAGGACCAGTTCCAACACAAGCACTCGTTGTCATAAAAGTGCCCAAATTAGGCACACTGTTTGTGGAATAACTTTACTTCACTACCCTGGAAGATTATTTTATACAGAATGGTCAATATACATCTACCCTCATATGAGACAAAAATTCAGGTTAAATGGACCAAACAGAACCACCCAAGACCAGTTCCAATGCAACCACTATTTTTAACGAAAATTACCCCAATTTGGACACTTATTCTTGCCTAACATCCCCCCAGAACCTCCCTGGAAGACTAATTTTACACAATATTGTGAATTATACATCTACCCACAAATAAGACACCATTCCTGGGTAAATGGACCAACCAGAACCAATCAGGACCAGTTCCAATACAAGCACTCGTTGTCATAAAAGTGCCCAAATTAGGCACACTGTTTGTGGAATAACTTTACTTCACAACTACCTTGGAAGATTATTTTATACAGAATGGTCAATATACATCTACCCTCATATGAGACAAAAATTCAGGTTAAATGGACCAAACAGAACCACCCAAGACCAGTTCCAATGCAACCACTATTTTTAACGAAAATTACCCCAATTTGGACACTTATTCTTGCCTAACATCCCCCCAGAACCTCCCTGGAAGACTAATTTTACACAATATTGTGAATTATACATCTACCCACAAATAAGACACCATTCCTGGGTAAATGGACCAACCAGAACCAATCAGGACCAGTTCCAATACAAGCACTCGTTGTCATAAAAGTGCCCAAATTAGGCACACTGTTTGTGGAATAACTTTACTTCACAACTACCCTGGAAGATTATTTTATACAGAATGGTCAATATACATCTACCCTCATATGAGACAAAAATTCAGGTTAAATGGACCAAACAGAACCACCCAAGACCAGTACCAATGCAACCACTATTTTTAACGAAAATTACCCCAATTTGGACACTTATTCTTGCCTAACATCCACCCAGAAACTCCCTGGAAGATTATTTTATAGAAAATGGTCAATATACATCTCCCCTCATATGAGACAAAAATTCAGGGTAAATGGACCAACCAGAACCACCCAAGACCAGTTCCAAGACAACCACTATTTTTGACGCAATTTACCCCAATTTGGGCACTTATTCTTGCCTAACATCCCCCCAGAACCTCCCTGGAAGACTAATTTTACACAAAATTGTGAAGTATACATCTACCCACAAATAAGACACCATTCCTGGGTAAATGGACCAACCAGAACCACTCAGGACCAGTTCCAACACAAGCACTCGTTGTCATAAAAGTGCCCAAATTAGGCACACTGTTTGTGGAATAACTTTACTTCACAACTACCCTGGAAGATTATTTTATACAGAATGGTCAATATACATCTACCCTCATAGGAGACAAAAATTCAGGGTAAATGGACCAACCAGAACCACCCAAGACCAGTTCCAAGACAACCACTATTTTTGACGCAATTTACCCCAATTTGGGCACTTATTCTTGCCTAACATCCCCCCAGAACCTCCCTGGAAGACTAATTTTACACAAAATTGTGAAGTATACATCTACCCACAAATAAGACACCATTCCTGGGTAAATGGACCAACCAGAACCACTCAGGACCAGTTCCAACACAAGCACTCGTTGTCATAAAAGTGCCCAAATTAGGCACACTGTTTGTGGAATAACTTTACTTCACTACCCTGGAAGATTATTTTATACAGAATGGTCAATATACATCTACCCTCATATGAGACAAAAATTCAGGTTAAATGGACCAAACAGAACCACCCAAGACCAGTTCCAATGCAACCACTATTTTTAACGAAAATTACCCCAATTTGGACACTTATTCTTGCCTAACATCCCCCCAGAACCTCCCTGGAAGACTAATTTTACACAATATTGTGAATTATACATCTACCCACAAATAAGACACCATTCCTGGGTAAATGGACCAACCAGAACCAATCAGGACCAGTTCCAATACAAGCACTCGTTGTCATAAAAGTGCCCAAATTAGGCACACTGTTTGTGGAATAACTTTACTTCACAACTACCCTGGAAGATTATTTTATACAGAATGGTCAATATACATCTACCCTCATATGAGACAAAAATTCAGGTTAAATGGACCAAACAGAACCACCCAAGACCAGTTCCAATGCAACCACTATTTTTAACGAAAATTACCCCAATTTGGACACTTATTCTTGCCTAACATCCCCCCAGAACCTCCCTGGAAGACTAATTTTACACAATATTGTGAATTATACATCTACCCACAAATAAGACACCATTCCTGGGTAAATGGACCAACCAGAACCAATCAGGACCAGTTCCAATACAAGCACTCGTTGTCATAAAAGTGCCCAAATTAGGCACACTGTTTGTGGAATAACTTTACTTCACAACTACCCTGGAAGATTATTTTATACAGAATGGTCAATATACATCTACCCTCATATGAGACAAAAATTCAGGTTAAATGGACCAAACAGAACCACCCAAGACCAGTTCCAATGCAACCACTATTTTTAACGAAAATTACCCCAATTTGGACACTTATTCTTGCCTAACATCCACCCAGAAACTCCCTGGAAGATTATTTTATAGAAAATGGTCAATATACATCTCCCCTCATATGAGACAAAAATTCAGGGTAAATGGACCAACCAGAACCGCTCAGGACCAGTTCCAAGACAAGCACTCGTTGTCATAAAAGTGCCCATATTAGGTACATTGATTGTGGCATAACTTTACTTCCCAACTACCCTGGAAGATTATTTTATACAGAATGGTCAATATACATCTACCCTCATAGGAGACAAAAATTCAGGGTAAATGGACCAACCAGAACCACCCAAGACCAGTTCCAAGACAACCACTATTTTTGACGCAATTTACCCCAATTTGGGCACTTATTCTTGCCTAACATCCCCCCAGAACCTCCCTGGAAGACTAATTTTACACAAAATTGTGAAGTATACATCTACCCACAAATAAGACACCATTCCTGGGTAAATGGACCAACCAGAACCACTCAGGACCAGTTCCAACACAAGCACTCGTTGTCATAAAAGTGCCCAAATTAGGCACACTGTTTGTGGAATAACTTTACTTCACAACTACCCTGGAAGATTATTTTATACAGAATGGTCAATATACATCTACCCTCATATGAGACAAAAATTCAGGTTAAATGGACCAAACAGAACCACCCAAGACCAGTTCCAATGCAACCACTATTTTTAACGAAAATTACCCCAATTTGGACACTTATTCTTGCCTAACATCCCCCCAGAACCTCCCTGGAAGACTAATTTTACACAATATTGTGAATTATACATCTACCCACAAATAAGACACCATTCCTGGGTAAATGGACCAACCAGAACCAATCAGGACCAGTTCCAATACAAGCACTCGTTGTCATAAAAGTGCCCAAATTAGGCACACTGTTTGTGGAATAACTTTACTTCACAACTACCCTGGAAGATTATTTTATACAGAATGGTCAATATACATCTACCCTCATATGAGACAAAAATTCAGGTTAAATGGACCAAACAGAACCACCCAAGACCAGTTCCAATGCAACCACTATTTTTAACGAAAATTACCCCAATTTGGACACTTATTCTTGCCTAACATCCACCCAGAAACTCCCTGGAAGATTATTTTATAGAAAATGGTCAATATACATCTCCCCTCATATGAGACAAAAATTCAGGGTAAATGGACCAACCAGAACCGCTCAGGACCAGTTCCAAGACAAGCACTCGTTGTCATAAAAGTGCCCATATTAGGTACATTGATTGTGGCATAACTTTACTTCCCAACTACCCTGGAAGATTATTTTATACAGAATGGTCAATATACATCTACCCTCATAGGAGACAAAAATTCAGGGTAAATGGACCAACCAGAACCACCCAAGACCAGTTCCAAGACAACCACTATTTTTGACGCAATTTACCCCAATTTGGGCACTTATTCTTGCCTAACATCCCCCCAGAACCTCCCTGGAAGACTAATTTTACACAAAATTGTGAAGTATACATCTACCCACAAATAAGACACCATTCCTGGGTAAATGGACCAACCAGAACCACTCAGGACCAGTTCCAACACAAGCACTCGTTGTCATAAAAGTGCCCAAATTAGGCACACTGTTTGTGGAATAACTTTACTTCACAACTACCCTGGAAGATTATTTTATACAGAATGGTCAATATACATCTACCCTCATAGGAGACAAAAATTCAGGGTAAATGGACCAACCAGAACCACCCAAGACCAGTTCCAAGACAACCACTATTTTTGACGCAATTTACCCCAATTTGGGCACTTATTCTTGCCTAACATCCCCCCAGAACCTCCCTGGAAGACTAATTTTACACAAAATTGTGAAGTATACATCTACCCACAAATAAGACACCATTCCTGGGTAAATGGACCAACCAGAACCACTCAGGACCAGTTCCAACACAAGCACTCGTTGTCATAAAAGTGCCCAAATTAGGCACACTGTTTGTGGAATAACTTTACTTCACTACCCTGGAAGATTATTTTATACAGAATGGTCAATATACATCTACCCTCATATGAGACAAAAATTCAGGTTAAATGGACCAAACAGAACCACCCAAGACCAGTTCCAATGCAACCACTATTTTTAACGAAAATTACCCCAATTTGGACACTTATTCTTGCCTAACATCCCCCCAGAACCTCCCTGGAAGACTAATTTTACACAATATTGTGAATTATACATCTACCCACAAATAAGACACCATTCCTGGGTAAATGGACCAACCAGAACCAATCAGGACCAGTTCCAATACAAGCACTCGTTGTCATAAAAGTGCCCAAATTAGGCACACTGTTTGTGGAATAACTTTACTTCACAACTACCCTGGAAGATTATTTTATACAGAATGGTCAATATACATCTACCCTCATATGAGACAAAAATTCAGGTTAAATGGACCAAACAGAACCACCCAAGACCAGTTCCAATGCAACCACTATTTTTAACGAAAATTACCCCAATTTGGACACTTATTCTTGCCTAACATCCCCCCAGAACCTCCCTGGAAGACTAATTTTACACAATATTGTGAATTATACATCTACCCACAAATAAGACACCATTCCTGGGTAAATGGACCAACCAGAACCAATCAGGACCAGTTCCAATACAAGCACTCGTTGTCATAAAAGTGCCCAAATTAGGCACACTGTTTGTGGAATAACTTTACTTCACAACTACCCTGGAAGATTATTTTATACAGAATGGTCAATATACATCTACCCTCATATGAGACAAAAATTCAGGTTAAATGGACCAAACAGAACCACCCAAGACCAGTACCAATGCAACCACTATTTTTAACGAAAATTACCCCAATTTGGACACTTATTCTTGCCTAACATCCACCCAGAAACTCCCTGGAAGATTATTTTATAGAAAATGGTCAATATACATCTCCCCTCATATGAGACAAAAATTCAGGGTAAATGGACCAACCAGAACCACCCAAGACCAGTTCCAAGACAACCACTATTTTTGACGCAATTTACCCCAATTTGGGCACTTATTCTTGCCTAACATCCCCCCAGAACCTCCCTGGAAGACTAATTTTACACAAAATTGTGAAGTATACATCTACCCACAAATAAGACACCATTCCTGGGTAAATGGACCAACCAGAACCACTCAGGACCAGTTCCAACACAAGCACTCGTTGTCATAAAAGTGCCCAAATTAGGCACACTGTTTGTGGAATAACTTTACTTCACAACTACCCTGGAAGATTATTTTATACAGAATGGTCAATATACATCTACCCTCATAGGAGACAAAAATTCAGGGTAAATGGACCAACCAGAACCACCCAAGACCAGTTCCAAGACAACCACTATTTTTGACGCAATTTACCCCAATTTGGGCACTTATTCTTGCCTAACATCCCCCCAGAACCTCCCTGGAAGACTAATTTTACACAAAATTGTGAAGTATACATCTACCCACAAATAAGACACCATTCCTGGGTAAATGGACCAACCAGAACCACTCAGGACCAGTTCCAACACAAGCACTCGTTGTCATAAAAGTGCCCAAATTAGGCACACTGTTTGTGGAATAACTTTACTTCACTACCCTGGAAGATTATTTTATACAGAATGGTCAATATACATCTACCCTCATATGAGACAAAAATTCAGGTTAAATGGACCAAACAGAACCACCCAAGACCAGTTCCAATGCAACCACTATTTTTAACGAAAATTACCCCAATTTGGACACTTATTCTTGCCTAACATCCCCCCAGAACCTCCCTGGAAGACTAATTTTACACAATATTGTGAATTATACATCTACCCACAAATAAGACACCATTCCTGGGTAAATGGACCAACCAGAACCAATCAGGACCAGTTCCAATACAAGCACTCGTTGTCATAAAAGTGCCCAAATTAGGCACACTGTTTGTGGAATAACTTTACTTCACAACTACCCTGGAAGATTATTTTATACAGAATGGTCAATATACATCTACCCTCATATGAGACAAAAATTCAGGTTAAATGGACCAAACAGAACCACCCAAGACCAGTTCCAATGCAACCACTATTTTTAACGAAAATTACCCCAATTTGGACACTTATTCTTGCCTAACATCCCCCCAGAACCTCCCTGGAAGACTAATTTTACACAATATTGTGAATTATACATCTACCCACAAATAAGACACCATTCCTGGGTAAATGGACCAACCAGAACCAATCAGGACCAGTTCCAATACAAGCACTCGTTGTCATAAAAGTGCCCAAATTAGGCACACTGTTTGTGGAATAACTTTACTTCACAACTACCCTGGAAGATTATTTTATACAGAATGGTCAATATACATCTACCCTCATATGAGACAAAAATTCAGGTTAAATGGACCAAACAGAACCACCCAAGACCAGTTCCAATGCAACCACTATTTTTAACGAAAATTACCCCAATTTGGACACTTATTCTTGCCTAACATCCACCCAGAAACTCCCTGGAAGATTATTTTATAGAAAATGGTCAATATACATCTCCCCTCATATGAGACAAAAATTCAGGGTAAATGGACCAACCAGAACCACCCAAGACCAGTTCCAAGACAACCACTATTTTTGACGCAATTTACCCCAATTTGGGCACTTATTCTTGCCTAACATCCCCCCCAGAACCTCCCTGGAAGACTAATTTTACACAAAATTGTGAAGTATACATCTACCCACAAATAAGACACCATTCCTGGGTAAATGGACCAACCAGAACCACTCAGGACCAGTTCCAACACAAGCAC
This sequence comes from Stigmatopora argus, assembly GCF_051989625.1. Taxonomy (NCBI): domain Eukaryota; kingdom Metazoa; phylum Chordata; class Actinopteri; order Syngnathiformes; family Syngnathidae; genus Stigmatopora; species Stigmatopora argus. The sequence continues at coordinate 64,486 of NW_027520093.1, read as the reverse complement.
TCGTTGTCATAAAAGTGCCCAAATTAGGCACACTGTTTGTGGAATAACTTTACTTCACAACTACCCTGGAAGATTATTTTATACAGAATGGTCAATATACATCTACCCTCATATGAGACAAAAATTCAGGTTAAATGGACCAACCAGAACCACACAAGACCGGTTATAATGCAACCACTATTTTTGACGCAATTTACCCCAATTTGGGGCACTATTTCTGGCTTAAAATCCCCCCAGAACCTCCCTGGAAGACTAATTTTACACAAAATCATCAATAATACATGCACCCACATTTTAGGCACTTTTTCCGGGGAAAATAACCCCCCAGAACCGAAATGGGCTACTTTTTATACAAACCAGTACGCACTGGGCCGCTATGGAACCCGCAGAACTCTGCCACACTGTGGACATTTTTTTTTACTGCAATTAGGGTCAAATTGCCGGGTCAAAAGTGTCATTTCTTCGGGTAAATCACCCTCCTGGGCCCGGTTTTAATGTTTAAAAAGGTCAAATATTTGTATTAAATATATAATATTTGTATTTGATCGATGAGTGCTGATTTAAAACCAATTTTAGTGCATTTTGGGCACTTTTGAGAATGGTCGTATGTCGTCGTATTTGGTCGCGCCGACGTTTATGGCTGTCTTTTACCCAGGAAAATCACCTCCAGTGCCCGATATTCATGTCTGCACTTTGTCTGCACAATATACATCTACCCTCATATGAGACAAAAATTCAGGTTAAATGGACCAACCAGAACCACCCAAGACCAGTTCCAAGACAACCACTATTTTTAACGCAATTTACCCCAATTTGGGCACTATTTCTTGCCTAACATCCCCCCAGAACCTCCCTGGAAGACTAATTTTACACAATATTGTGAATTATACATCTACCCACAAATAGGACACCATTCCTGGGTAAATGGACCAACCAGAACCAATCAGGACCAGTTCCAATACAAGCACTCGTTGTCATAAAAGTGCCCAAATTAGGCACACTGTTTGTGGCATAACTTTACTTCACAACTATCCTGGAAGATTATTTTATACAGAATGGTCAATATACATCTACCCTCATATGAGACAAAAATTCAGGTTAAATGGACCAAACAGAACCACCCAAGACCAGTTCCAATGCAACCACTATTTTTAACGAAAATTACCCCAATTTGGACACTTATTCTTGCCTAACATCCACCCAGAAACTCCCTGGAAGATTATTTTATAGAAAATGGTCAATATACATCTCCCCTCATATGAGACAAAAATTCAGGGTAAATGGACCAACCAGAACCGCTCAGGACCAGTTCCAAGACAAGCACTCGTTGTCATAAAAGTGCCCATATTAGGTACATTGATTGTGGCATAACTTTACTTCCCAACTACCCTGGAAGATTATTTTATACAGAATGGTCAATATACATCTACCCTCATAGGAGACAAAAATTCAGGGTAAATGGACCAACCAGAACCACCCAAGACCAGTTCCAAGACAACCACTATTTTTGACGCAATTTACCCCAATTTGGGCACTTATTCTTGCCTAACATCCCCCCAGAACCTCCCTGGAAGACTAATTTTACACAAAATTGTGAAGTATACATCTACCCACAAATAAGACACCATTCCTGGGTAAATGGACCAACCAGAACCACTCAGGACCAGTTCCAACACAAGCACTCGTTGTCATAAAAGTGCCCAAATTAGGCACACTGTTTGTGGAATAACTTTACTTCACAACTACCCTGGAAGATTATTTTATACAGAATGGTCAATATACATCTACCCTCATATGAGACAAAAATTCAGGTTAAATGGACCAAACAGAACCACCCAAGACCAGTTCCAATGCAACCACTATTTTTAACGAAAATTACCCCAATTTGGACACTTATTCTTGCCTAACATCCCCCCAGAACCTCCCTGGAAGACTAATTTTACACAATATTGTGAATTATACATCTACCCACAAATAAGACACCATTCCTGGGTAAATGGACCAACCAGAACCAATCAGGACCAGTTCCAATACAAGCACTCGTTGTCATAAAAGTGCCCAAATTAGGCACACTGTTTGTGGAATAACTTTACTTCACAACTACCCTGGAAGATTATTTTATACAGAATGGTCAATATACATCTACCCTCATATGAGACAAAAATTCAGGTTAAATGGACCAAACAGAACCACCCAAGACCAGTTCCAATGCAACCACTATTTTTAACGAAAATTACCCCAATTTGGACACTTATTCTTGCCTAACATCCACCCAGAAACTCCCTGGAAGATTATTTTATAGAAAATGGTCAATATACATCTCCCCTCATATGAGACAAAAATTCAGGGTAAATGGACCAACCAGAACCGCTCAGGACCAGTTCCAAGACAAGCACTCGTTGTCATAAAAGTGCCCATATTAGGTACATTGATTGTGGCATAACTTTACTTCCCAACTACCCTGGAAGATTATTTTATACAGAATGGTCAATATACATCTACCCTCATAGGAGACAAAAATTCAGGGTAAATGGACCAACCAGAACCACCCAAGACCAGTTCCAAGACAACCACTATTTTTGACGCAATTTACCCCAATTTGGGCACTTATTCTTGCCTAACATCCCCCCAGAACCTCCCTGGAAGACTAATTTTACACAAAATTGTGAAGTATACATCTACCCACAAATAAGACACCATTCCTGGGTAAATGGACCAACCAGAACCACTCAGGACCAGTTCCAACACAAGCACTCGTTGTCATAAAAGTGCCCAAATTAGGCACACTGTTTGTGGAATAACTTTACTTCACTACCCTGGAAGATTATTTTATACAGAATGGTCAATATACATCTACCCTCATATGAGACAAAAATTCAGGTTAAATGGACCAAACAGAACCACCCAAGACCAGTTCCAATGCAACCACTATTTTTAACGAAAATTACCCCAATTTGGACACTTATTCTTGCCTAACATCCCCCCAGAACCTCCCTGGAAGACTAATTTTACACAATATTGTGAATTATACATCTACCCACAAATAAGACACCATTCCTGGGTAAATGGACCAACCAGAACCAATCAGGACCAGTTCCAATACAAGCACTCGTTGTCATAAAAGTGCCCAAATTAGGCACACTGTTTGTGGAATAACTTTACTTCACAACTACCCTGGAAGATTATTTTATACAGAATGGTCAATATACATCTACCCTCATATGAGACAAAAATTCAGGTTAAATGGACCAAACAGAACCACCCAAGACCAGTTCCAATGCAACCACTATTTTTAACGAAAATTACCCCAATTTGGACACTTATTCTTGCCTAACATCCCCCCAGAACCTCCCTGGAAGACTAATTTTACACAATATTGTGAATTATACATCTACCCACAAATAAGACACCATTCCTGGGTAAATGGACCAACCAGAACCAATCAGGACCAGTTCCAATACAAGCACTCGTTGTCATAAAAGTGCCCAAATTAGGCACACTGTTTGTGGAATAACTTTACTTCACAACTACCCTGGAAGATTATTTTATACAGAATGGTCAATATACATCTACCCTCATATGAGACAAAAATTCAGGTTAAATGGACCAAACAGAACCACCCAAGACCAGTTCCAATGCAACCACTATTTTTAACGAAAATTACCCCAATTTGGACACTTATTCTTGCCTAACATCCACCCAGAAACTCCCTGGAAGATTATTTTATAGAAAATGGTCAATATACATCTCCCCTCATATGAGACAAAAATTCAGGGTAAATGGACCAACCAGAACCACCCAAGACCAGTTCCAAGACAACCACTATTTTTGACGCAATTTACCCCAATTTGGGCACTTATTCTTGCCTAACATCCCCCCAGAACCTCCCTGGAAGACTAATTTTACACAAAATTGTGAAGTATACATCTACCCACAAATAAGACACCATTCCTGGGTAAATGGACCAACCAGAACCACTCAGGACCAGTTCCAACACAAGCACTCGTTGTCATAAAAGTGCCCAAATTAGGCACACTGTTTGTGGAATAACTTTACTTCACAACTACCCTGGAAGATTATTTTATACAGAATGGTCAATATACATCTACCCTCATATGAGACAAAAATTCAGGTTAAATGGACCAACCAGAACCACACAAGACCGGTTATAATGCAACCACTATTTTTGACGCAATTTACCCCAATTTGGGGCACTATTTCTGGCTTAAAATCCCCCCAGAACCTCCCTGGAAGACTAATTTTACACAAAATCATCAATAATACATGCACCCACATTTTAGGCACTTTTTCCGGGGAAAATAACCCCCCAGAACCGAAATGGGCTACTTTTTATACAAACCAGTACGCACTGGGCCGCTATGGAACCCGCAGAACTCTGCCACACTGTGGACATTTTTTTTTACTGCAATTAGGGTCAAATTGCCGGGTCAAAAGTGTCATTTCTTCGGGTAAATCACCCTCCTGGGCCCGGTTTTAATGTTTAAAAAGGTCAAATATTTGTATTAAATATATAATATTTGTATTTGATCGATGAGTGCTGATTTAAAACCAATTTTAGTGCATTTTGGGCACTTTTGAGAATGGTCGTATGTCGTCGTATTTGGTCGCGCCGACGTTTATGGCTGTCTTTTACCCAGGAAAATCACCTCCAGTGCCCGATATTCATGTCTGCACTTTGTCTGCACAATATACATCTACCCTCATATGAGACAAAAATTCAGGTTAAATGGACCAACCAGAACCACCCAAGACCAGTTCCAAGACAACCACTATTTTTAACGCAATTTACCCCAATTTGGGCACTATTTCTTGCCTAACATCCCCCCAGAACCTCCCTGGAAGACTAATTTTACACAATATTGTGAATTATACATCTACCCACAAATAGGACACCATTCCTGGGTAAATGGACCAACCAGAACCAATCAGGACCAGTTCCAATACAAGCACTCGTTGTCATAAAAGTGCCCAAATTAGGCACACTGTTTGTGGCATAACTTTACTTCACAACTATCCTGGAAGATTATTTTATACAGAATGGTCAATATACATCTACCCTCATATGAGACAAAAATTCAGGTTAAATGGACCAAACAGAACCACCCAAGACCAGTTCCAATGCAACCACTATTTTTAACGAAAATTACCCCAATTTGGACACTTATTCTTGCCTAACATCCACCCAGAAACTCCCTGGAAGATTATTTTATAGAAAATGGTCAATATACATCTCCCCTCATATGAGACAAAAATTCAGGGTAAATGGACCAACCAGAACCGCTCAGGACCAGTTCCAAGACAAGCACTCGTTGTCATAAAAGTGCCCATATTAGGTACATTGATTGTGGCATAACTTTACTTCCCAACTACCCTGGAAGATTATTTTATACAGAATGGTCAATATACATCTACCCTCATAGGAGACAAAAATTCAGGGTAAATGGACCAACCAGAACCACCCAAGACCAGTTCCAAGACAACCACTATTTTTGACGCAATTTACCCCAATTTGGGCACTTATTCTTGCCTAACATCCCCCCAGAACCTCCCTGGAAGACTAATTTTACACAAAATTGTGAAGTATACATCTACCCACAAATAAGACACCATTCCTGGGTAAATGGACCAACCAGAACCACTCAGGACCAGTTCCAACACAAGCACTCGTTGTCATAAAAGTGCCCAAATTAGGCACACTGTTTGTGGAATAACTTTACTTCACAACTACCCTGGAAGATTATTTTATACAGAATGGTCAATATACATCTACCCTCATATGAGACAAAAATTCAGGTTAAATGGACCAAACAGAACCACCCAAGACCAGTTCCAATGCAACCACTATTTTTAACGAAAATTACCCCAATTTGGACACTTATTCTTGCCTAACATCCCCCCAGAACCTCCCTGGAAGACTAATTTTACACAATATTGTGAATTATACATCTACCCACAAATAAGACACCATTCCTGGGTAAATGGACCAACCAGAACCAATCAGGACCAGTTCCAATACAAGCACTCGTTGTCATAAAAGTGCCCAAATTAGGCACACTGTTTGTGGAATAACTTTACTTCACAACTACCCTGGAAGATTATTTTATACAGAATGGTCAATATACATCTACCCTCATATGAGACAAAAATTCAGGTTAAATGGACCAAACAGAACCACCCAAGACCAGTTCCAATGCAACCACTATTTTTAACGAAAATTACCCCAATTTGGACACTTATTCTTGCCTAACATCCCCCCAGAACCTCCCTGGAAGACTAATTTTACACAATATTGTGAATTATACATCTACCCACAAATAAGACACCATTCCTGGGTAAATGGACCAACCAGAACCAATCAGGACCAGTTCCAATACAAGCACTCGTTGTCATAAAAGTGCCCAAATTAGGCACACTGTTTGTGGAATAACTTTACTTCACAACTACCCTGGAAGATTATTTTATACAGAATGGTCAATATACATCTACCCTCATATGAGACAAAAATTCAGGTTAAATGGACCAAACAGAACCACCCAAGACCAGTACCAATGCAACCACTATTTTTAACGAAAATTACCCCAATTTGGACACTTATTCTTGCCTAACATCCACCCAGAAACTCCCTGGAAGATTATTTTATAGACAATGGTCAATATACATCTCCCCTCATATGAGACAAAAATTCAGGGTAAATGGACCAACCAGAACCACCCAAGACCAGTTCCAAGACAACCACTATTTTTGACGCAATTTACCCCAATTTGGGCACTTATTCTTGCCTAACATCCCCCCAGAACCTCCCTGGAAGACTAATTTTACACAAAATTGTGAAGTATACATCTACCCACAAATAAGACACCATTCCTGGGTAAATGGACCAACCAGAACCACTCAGGACCAGTTCCAACACAAGCACTCGTTGTCATAAAAGTGCCCAAATTAGGCACACTGTTTGTGGAATAACTTTACTTCACAACTACCCTGGAAGATTATTTTATACAGAATGGTCAATATACATCTACCCTCATAGGAGACAAAAATTCAGGGTAAATGGACCAACCAGAACCACCCAAGACCAGTTCCAAGACAACCACTATTTTTGACGCAATTTACCCCAATTTGGGCACTTATTCTTGCCTAACATCCCCCCAGAACCTCCCTGGAAGACTAATTTTACACAAAATTGTGAAGTATACATCTACCCACAAATAAGACACCATTCCTGGGTAAATGGACCAACCAGAACCACTCAGGACCAGTTCCAACACAAGCACTCGTTGTCATAAAAGTGCCCAAATTAGGCACACTGTTTGTGGAATAACTTTACTTCACTACCCTGGAAGATTATTTTATACAGAATGGTCAATATACATCTACCCTCATATGAGACAAAAATTCAGGTTAAATGGACCAAACAGAACCACCCAAGACCAGTTCCAATGCAACCACTATTTTTAACGAAAATTACCCCAATTTGGACACTTATTCTTGCCTAACATCCCCCCAGAACCTCCCTGGAAGACTAATTTTACACAATATTGTGAATTATACATCTACCCACAAATAAGACACCATTCCTGGGTAAATGGACCAACCAGAACCAATCAGGACCAGTTCCAATACAAGCACTCGTTGTCATAAAAGTGCCCAAATTAGGCACACTGTTTGTGGAATAACTTTACTTCACAACTACCCTGGAAGATTATTTTATACAGAATGGTCAATATACATCTACCCTCATATGAGACAAAAATTCAGGTTAAATGGACCAAACAGAACCACCCAAGACCAGTTCCAATGCAACCACTATTTTTAACGAAAATTACCCCAATTTGGACACTTATTCTTGCCTAACATCCCCCCAGAACCTCCCTGGAAGACTAATTTTACACAATATTGTGAATTATACATCTACCCACAAATAAGACACCATTCCTGGGTAAATGGACCAACCAGAACCAATCAGGACCAGTTCCAATACAAGCACTCGTTGTCATAAAAGTGCCCAAATTAGGCACACTGTTTGTGGAATAACTTTACTTCACAATTACCCTGGAAGATTATTTTATACAGAATGGTCAATATACATCTACCCTCATATGAGACAAAAATTCAGGTTAAATGGACCAAACAGAACCACCCAAGACCAGTTCCAATGCAACCACTATTTTTAACGAAAATTACCCCAATTTGGACACTTATTCTTGCCTAACATCCACCCAGAAACTCCCTGGAAGATTATTTTATAGAAAATGGTCAATATACATCTCCCCTCATATGAGACAAAAATTCAGGGTAAATGGACCAACCAGAACCACCCAAGACCAGTTCCAAGACAACCACTATTTTTGACGCAATTTACCCCAATTTGGGCACTTATTCTTGCCTAACATCCCCCCAGAACCTCCCTGGAAGACTAATTTTACACAAAATTGTGAAGTATACATCTACCCACAAATAAGACACCATTCCTGGGTAAATGGACCAACCAGAACCACTCAGGACCAGTTCCAACACAAGCACTCGTTGTCATAAAAGTGCCCAAATTAGGCACACTGTTTGTGGAATAACTTTACTTCACAACTACCCTGGAAGATTATTTTATACAGAATGGTCAATATACATCTACCCTCATATGAGACAAAAATTCAGGTTAAATGGACCAACCAGAACCACACAAGACCGGTTATAATGCAACCACTATTTTTGACGCAATTTACCCCAATTTGGGGCACTATTTCTGGCTTAAAATCCCCCCAGAACCTCCCTGGAAGACTAATTTTACACAAAATCATCAATAATACATGCACCCACATTTTAGGCACTTTTTCCGGGGAAAATAACCCCCCAGAACCGAAATGGGCTACTTTTTATACAAACCAGTACGCACTGGGCCGCTATGGAACCCGCAGAACTCTGCCACACTGTGGACATTTTTTTTTACTGCAATTAGGGTCAAATTGCCGGGTCAAAAGTGTCATTTCTTCGGGTAAATCACCCTCCTGGGCCCGGTTTTAATGTTTAAAAAGGTCAAATATTTGTATTAAATATATAATATTTGTATTTGATCGATGAGTGCTGATTTAAAACCAATTTTAGTGCATTTTGGGCACTTTTGAGAATGGTCGTATGTCGTCGTATTTGGTCGCGCCGACGTTTATGGCTGTCTTTTACCCAGGAAAATCACCTCCAGTGCCCGATATTCATGTCTGCACTTTGTCTGCACAATATACATCTACCCTCATATGAGACAAAAATTCAGGTTAAATGGACCAACCAGAACCACCCAAGACCAGTTCCAAGACAACCACTATTTTTAACGCAATTTACCCCAATTTGGGCACTATTTCTTGCCTAACATCCCCCCAGAACCTCCCTGGAAGACTAATTTTACACAATATTGTGAATTATACATCTACCCACAAATAGGACACCATTCCTGGGTAAATGGACCAACCAGAACCAATCAGGACCAGTTCCAATACAAGCACTCGTTGTCATAAAAGTGCCCAAATTAGGCACACTGTTTGTGGCATAACTTTACTTCACAACTATCCTGGAAGATTATTTTATACAGAATGGTCAATATACATCTACCCTCATATGAGACAAAAATTCAGGTTAAATGGACCAAACAGAACCACCCAAGACCAGTTCCAATGCAACCACTATTTTTAACGAAAATTACCCCAATTTGGACACTTATTCTTGCCTAACATCCACCCAGAAACTCCCTGGAAGATTATTTTATAGAAAATGGTCAATATACATCTCCCCTCATATGAGACAAAAATTCAGGGTAAATGGACCAACCAGAACCGCTCAGGACCAGTTCCAAGACAAGCACTCGTTGTCATAAAAGTGCCCATATTAGGTACATTGATTGTGGCATAACTTTACTTCCCAACTACCCTGGAAGATTATTTTATACAGAATGGTCAATATACATCTACCCTCATAGGAGACAAAAATTCAGGGTAAATGGACCAACCAGAACCACCCAAGACCAGTTCCAAGACAACCACTATTTTTGACGCAATTTACCCCAATTTGGGCACTTATTCTTGCCTAACATCCCCCCAGAACCTCCCTGGAAGACTAATTTTACACAAAATTGTGAAGTATACATCTACCCACAAATAAGACACCATTCCTGGGTAAATGGACCAACCAGAACCACTCAGGACCAGTTCCAACACAAGCACTCGTTGTCATAAAAGTGCCCAAATTAGGCACACTGTTTGTGGAATAACTTTACTTCACAACTACCCTGGAAGATTATTTTATACAGAATGGTCAATATACATCTACCCTCATATGAGACAAAAATTCAGGTTAAATGGACCAAACAGAACCACCCAAGACCAGTTCCAATGCAACCACTATTTTTAACGAAAATTACCCCAATTTGGACACTTATTCTTGCCTAACATCCCCCCAGAACCTCCCTGGAAGACTAATTTTACACAATATTGTGAATTATACATCTACCCACAAATAAGACACCATTCCTGGGTAAATGGACCAACCAGAACCAATCAGGACCAGTTCCAATACAAGCACTCGTTGTCATAAAAGTGCCCAAATTAGGCACACTGTTTGTGGAATAACTTTACTTCACAACTACCCTGGAAGATTATTTTATACAGAATGGTCAATATACATCTACCCTCATATGAGACAAAAATTCAGGTTAAATGGACCAAACAGAACCACCCAAGACCAGTTCCAATGCAACCACTATTTTTAACGAAAATTACCCCAATTTGGACACTTATTCTTGCCTAACATCCACCCAGAAACTCCCTGGAAGATTATTTTATAGAAAATGGTCAATATACATCTCCCCTCATATGAGACAAAAATTCAGGGTAAATGGACCAACCAGAACCGCTCAGGACCAGTTCCAAGACAAGCACTCGTTGTCATAAAAGTGCCCATATTAGGTACATTGATTGTGGCATAACTTTACTTCCCAACTACCCTGGAAGATTATTTTATACAGAATGGTCAATATACATCTACCCTCATAGGAGACAAAAATTCAGGGTAAATGGACCAACCAGAACCACCCAAGACCAGTTCCAAGACAACCACTATTTTTGACGCAATTTACCCCAATTTGGGCACTTATTCTTGCCTAACATCCCCCCAGAACCTCCCTGGAAGACTAATTTTACACAAAATTGTGAAGTATACATCTACCCACAAATAAGACACCATTCCTGGGTAAATGGACCAACCAGAACCACTCAGGACCAGTTCCAACACAAGCACTCGTTGTCATAAAAGTGCCCAAATTAGGCACACTGTTTGTGGAATAACTTTACTTCACAACTACCCTGGAAGATTATTTTATACAGAATGGTCAATATACATCTACCCTCATAGGAGACAAAAATTCAGGGTAAATGGACCAACCAGAACCACCCAAGACCAGTTCCAAGACAACCACTATTTTTGACGCAATTTACCCCAATTTGGGCACTTATTCTTGCCTAACATCCCCCCAGAACCTCCCTGGAAGACTAATTTTACACAAAATTGTGAAGTATACATCTACCCACAAATAAGACACCATTCCTGGGTAAATGGACCAACCAGAACCACTCAGGACCAGTTCCAACACAAGCACTCGTTGTCATAAAAGTGCCCAAATTAGGCACACTGTTTGTGGAATAACTTTACTTCACTACCCTGGAAGATTATTTTATACAGAATGGTCAATATACATCTACCCTCATATGAGACAAAAATTCAGGTTAAATGGACCAAACAGAACCACCCAAGACCAGTTCCAATGCAACCACTATTTTTAACGAAAATTACCCCAATTTGGACACTTATTCTTGCCTAACATCCCCCCAGAACCTCCCTGGAAGACTAATTTTACACAATATTGTGAATTATACATCTACCCACAAATAAGACACCATTCCTGGGTAAATGGACCAACCAGAACCAATCAGGACCAGTTCCAATACAAGCACTCGTTGTCATAAAAGTGCCCAAATTAGGCACACTGTTTGTGGAATAACTTTACTTCACAACTACCCTGGAAGATTATTTTATACAGAATGGTCAATATACATCTACCCTCATATGAGACAAAAATTCAGGTTAAATGGACCAAACAGAACCACCCAAGACCAGTTCCAATGCAACCACTATTTTTAACGAAAATTACCCCAATTTGGACACTTATTCTTGCCTAACATCCCCCCAGAACCTCCCTGGAAGACTAATTTTACACAATATTGTGAATTATACATCTACCCACAAATAAGACACCATTCCTGGGTAAATGGACCAACCAGAACCAATCAGGACCAGTTCCAATACAAGCACTCGTTGTCATAAAAGTGCCCAAATTAGGCACACTGTTTGTGGAATAACTTTACTTCACAACTACCCTGGAAGATTATTTTATACAGAATGGTCAATATACATCTACCCTCATATGAGACAAAAATTCAGGTTAAATGGACCAAACAGAACCACCCAAGACCAGTACCAATGCAACCACTATTTTTAACGAAAATTACCCCAATTTGGACACTTATTCTTGCCTAACATCCACCCAGAAACTCCCTGGAAGATTATTTTATAGAAAATGGTCAATATACATCTCCCCTCATATGAGACAAAAATTCAGGGTAAATGGACAAACCAGAACCACCCAAGACCAGTTCCAAGACAACCACTATTTTTGACGCAATTTACCCCAATTTGGGCACTTATTCTTGCCTAACATCCCCCCAGAACCTCCCTGGAAGACTAATTTTACACAAAATTGTGAAGTATACATCTACCCACAAATAAGACACCATTCCTGGGTAAATGGACCAACCAGAACCACTCAGGACCAGTTCCAACACAAGCACTCGTTGTCATAAAAGTGCCCAAATTAGGCACACTGTTTGTGGAATAACTTTACTTCACAACTACCCTGGAAGATTATTTTATACAGAATGGTCAATATACATCTACCCTCATAGGAGACAAAAATTCAGGGTAAATGGACCAACCAGAACCACCCAAGACCAGTTCCAAGACAACCACTATTTTTGACGCAATTTACCCCAATTTGGGCACTTATTCTTGCCTAACATCCCCCCAGAACCTCCCTGGAAGACTAATTTTACACAAAATTGTGAAGTATACATCTACCCACAAATAAGACACCATTCCTGGGTAAATGGACCAACCAGAACCACTCAGGACCAGTTCCAACACAAGCACTCGTTGTCATAAAAGTGCCCAAATTAGGCACACTGTTTGTGGAATAACTTTACTTCACTACCCTGGAAGATTATTTTATACAGAATGGTCAATATACATCTACCCTCATATGAGACAAAAATTCAGGTTAAATGGACCAAACAGAACCACCCAAGACCAGTTCCAATGCAACCACTATTTTTAACGAAAATTACCCCAATTTGGACACTTATTCTTGCCTAACATCCCCCCAGAACCTCCCTGGAAGACTAATTTTACACAATATTGTGAATTATACATCTACCCACAAATAAGACACCATTCCTGGGTAAATGGACCAACCAGAACCAATCAGGACCAGTTCCAATACAAGCACTCGTTGTCATAAAAGTGCCCAAATTAGGCACACTGTTTGTGGAATAACTTTACTTCACAACTACCCTGGAAGATTATTTTATACAGAATGGTCAATATACATCTACCCTCATATGAGACAAAAATTCAGGTTAAATGGACCAAACAGAACCACCCAAGACCAGTTCCAATGCAACCACTATTTTTAACGAAAATTACCCCAATTTGGACACTTATTCTTGCCTAACATCCCCCCAGAACCTCCCTGGAAGACTAATTTTACACAATATTGTGAATTATACATCTACCCACAAATAAGACACCATTCCTGGGTAAATGGACCAACCAGAACCAATCAGGACCAGTTCCAATACAAGCACTCGTTGTCATAAAAGTGCCCAAATTAGGCACACTGTTTGTGGAATAACTTTACTTCACAACTACCCTGGAAGATTATTTTATACAGAATGGTCAATATACATCTACCCTCATATGAGACAAAAATTCAGGTTAAATGGACCAAACAGAACCACCCAAGACCAGTTCCAATGCAACCACTATTTTTAACGAAAATTACCCCAATTTGGACACTTATTCTTGCCTAACATCCACCCAGAAACTCCCTGGAAGATTATTTTATAGAAAATGGTCAATATACATCTCCCCTCATATGAGACAAAAATTCAGGGTAAATGGACCAACCAGAACCGCTCAGGACCAGTTCCAAGACAAGCACTCGTTGTCATAAAAGTGCCCATATTAGGTACATTGATTGTGGCATAACTTTACTTCCCAACTACCCTGGAAGATTATTTTATACAGAATGGTCAATATACATCTACCCTCATAGGAGACAAAAATTCAGGGTAAATGGACCAACCAGAACCACCCAAGACCAGTTCCAAGACAACCACTATTTTTGACGCAATTTACCCCAATTTGGGCACTTATTCTTGCCTAACATCCCCCCAGAACCTCCCTGGAAGACTAATTTTACACAAAATTGTGAAGTATACATCTACCCACAAATAAGACACCATTCCTGGGTAAATGGACCAACCAGAACCACTCAGGACCAGTTCCAACACAAGCACTCGTTGTCATAAAAGTGCCCAAATTAGGCACACTGTTTGTGGAATAACTTTACTTCACAACTACCCTGGAAGATTATTTTATACAGAATGGTCAATATACATCTACCCTCATATGAGACAAAAATTCAGGTTAAATGGACCAAACAGAACCACCCAAGACCAGTTCCAATGCAACCACTATTTTTAACGAAAATTACCCCAATTTGGACACTTATTCTTGCCTAACATCCCCCCAGAACCTCCCTGGAAGACTAATTTTACACAATATTGTGAATTATACATCTACCCACAAATAAGACACCATTCCTGGGTAAATGGACCAACCAGAACCAATCAGGACCAGTTCCAATACAAGCACTCGTTGTCATAAAAGTGCCCAAATTAGGCACACTGTTTGTGGAATAACTTTACTTCACAACTACCCTGGAAGATTATTTTATACAGAATGGTCAATATACATCTACCCTCATATGAGACAAAAATTCAGGTTAAATGGACCAAACAGAACCACCCAAGACCAGTTCCAATGCAACCACTATTTTTAACGAAAATTACCCCAATTTGGACACTTATTCTTGCCTAACATCCACCCAGAAACTCCCTGGAAGATTATTTTATAGAAAATGGTCAATATACATCTCCCCTCATATGAGACAAAAATTCAGGGTAAATGGACCAACCAGAACCGCTCAGGACCAGTTCCAAGACAAGCACTCGTTGTCATAAAAGTGCCCATATTAGGTACATTGATTGTGGCATAACTTTACTTCCCAACTACCCTGGAAGATTATTTTATACAGAATGGTCAATATACATCTACCCTCATAGGAGACAAAAATTCAGGGTAAATGGACCAACCAGAACCACCCAAGACCAGTTCCAAGACAACCACTATTTTTGACGCAATTTACCCCAATTTGGGCACTTATTCTTGCCTAACATCCCCCCAGAACCTCCCTGGAAGACTAATTTTACACAAAATTGTGAAGTATACATCTACCCACAAATAAGACACCATTCCTGGGTAAATGGACCAACCAGAACCACTCAGGACCAGTTCCAACACAAGCACTCGTTGTCATAAAAGTGCCCAAATTAGGCACACTGTTTGTGGAATAACTTTACTTCACAACTACCCTGGAAGATTATTTTATACAGAATGGTCAATATACATCTACCCTCATAGGAGACAAAAATTCAGGGTAAATGGACCAACCAGAACCACCCAAGACCAGTTCCAAGACAACCACTATTTTTGACGCAATTTACCCCAATTTGGGCACTTATTCTTGCCTAACATCCCCCCAGAACCTCCCTGGAAGACTAATTTTACACAAAATTGTGAAGTATACATCTACCCACAAATAAGACACCATTCCTGGGTAAATGGACCAACCAGAACCACTCAGGACCAGTTCCAACACAAGCACTCGTTGTCATAAAAGTGCCCAAATTAGGCACACTGTTTGTGGAATAACTTTACTTCACTACCCTGGAAGATTATTTTATACAGAATGGTCAATATACATCTACCCTCATATGAGACAAAAATTCAGGTTAAATGGACCAAACAGAACCACCCAAGACCAGTTCCAATGCAACCACTATTTTTAACGAAAATTACCCCAATTTGGACACTTATTCTTGCCTAACATCCCCCCAGAACCTCCCTGGAAGACTAATTTTACACAATATTGTGAATTATACATCTACCCACAAATAAGACACCATTCCTGGGTAAATGGACCAACCAGAACCAATCAGGACCAGTTCCAATACAAGCACTCGTTGTCATAAAAGTGCCCAAATTAGGCACACTGTTTGTGGAATAACTTTACTTCACAACTACCCTGGAAGATTATTTTATACAGAATGGTCAATATACATCTACCCTCATATGAGACAAAAATTCAGGTTAAATGGACCAAACAGAACCACCCAAGACCAGTTCCAATGCAACCACTATTTTTAACGAAAATTACCCCAATTTGGACACTTATTCTTGCCTAACATCCCCCCAGAACCTCCCTGGAAGACTAATTTTACACAATATTGTGAATTATACATCTACCCACAAATAAGACACCATTCCTGGGTAAATGGAACAACCAGAACCAATCAGGACCAGTTCCAATACAAGCACTCGTTGTCATAAAAGTGCCCAAATTAGGCACACTGTTTGTGGAATAACTTTACTTCACAACTACCCTGGAAGATTATTTTATACAGAATGGTCAATATACATCTACCCTCATATGAGACAAAAATTCAGGTTAAATGGACCAAACAGAACCACCCAAGACCAGTTCCAATGCAACCACTATTTTTAACGAAAATTACCCCAATTTGGACACTTATTCTTGCCTAACATCCACCCAGAAACTCCCTGGAAGATTATTTTATAGAAAATGGTCAATATACATCTCCCCTCATATGAGACAAAAATTCAGGGTAAATGGACCAACCAGAACCACCCAAGACCAGTTCCAAGACAACCACTATTTTTGACGCAATTTACCCCAATTTGGGCACTTATTCTTGCCTAACATCCCCCCAGAACCTCCCTGGAAGACTAATTTTACACAAAATTGTGAAGTATACATCTACCCACAAATAAGACACCATTCCTGGGTAAATGGACCAACCAGAACCACTCAGGACCAGTTCCAACACAAGCACTCGTTGTCATAAAAGTGCCCAAATTAGGCACACTGTTTGTGGAATAACTTTACTTCACAACTACCCTGGAAGATTATTTTATACAGAATGGTCAATATACATCTACCCTCATATGAGACAAAAATTCAGGTTAAATGGACCAACCAGAACCACACAAGACCGGTTATAATGCAACCACTATTTTTGACGCAATTTACCCCAATTTGGGGCACTATTTCTGGCTTAAAATCCCCCCAGAACCTCCCTGGAAGACTAATTTTACACAAAATCATCAATAATACATGCACCCACATTTTAGGCACTTTTTCCGGGGAAAATAACCCCCCAGAACCGAAATGGGCTACTTTTTATACAAACCAGTACGCACTGGGCCGCTATGGAACCCGCAGAACTCTGCCACACTGTGGACATTTTTTTTTACTGCAATTAGGGTCAAATTGCCGGGTCAAAAGTGTCATTTCTTCGGGTAAATCACCCTCCTGGGCCCGGTTTTAATGTTTAAAAAGGTCAAATATTTGTATTAAATATATAATATTTGTATTTGATCGATGAGTGCTGATTTAAAACCAATTTTAGTGCATTTTGGGCACTTTTGAGAATGGTCGTATGTCGTCGTATTTGGTCGCGCCGACGTTTATGGCTGTCTTTTACCCAGGAAAATCACCTCCAGTGCCCGATATTCATGTCTGCACTTTGTCTGCACAATATACATCTACCCTCATATGAGACAAAAATTCAGGTTAAATGGACCAACCAGAACCACCCAAGACCAGTTCCAAGACAACCACTATTTTTAACGCAATTTACCCCAATTTGGGCACTATTTCTTGCCTAACATCCCCCCAGAACCTCCCTGGAAGACTAATTTTACACAATATTGTGAATTATACATCTACCCACAAATAGGACACCATTCCTGGGTAAATGGACCAACCAGAACCAATCAGGACCAGTTCCAATACAAGCACTCGTTGTCATAAAAGTGCCCAAATTAGGCACACTGTTTGTGGCATAACTTTACTTCACAACTATCCTGGAAGATTATTTTATACAGAATGGTCAATATACATCTACCCTCATATGAGACAAAAATTCAGGTTAAATGGACCAAACAGAACCACCCAAGACCAGTTCCAATGCAACCACTATTTTTAACGAAAATTACCCCAATTTGGACACTTATTCTTGCCTAACATCCACCCAGAAACTCCCTGGAAGATTATTTTATAGAAAATGGTCAATATACATCTCCCCTCATATGAGACAAAAATTCAGGGTAAATGGACCAACCAGAACCGCTCAGGACCAGTTCCAAGACAAGCACTCGTTGTCATAAAAGTGCCCATATTAGGTACATTGATTGTGGCATAACTTTACTTCCCAACTACCCTGGAAGATTATTTTATACAGAATGGTCAATATACATCTACCCTCATAGGAGACAAAAATTCAGGGTAAATGGACCAACCAGAACCACCCAAGACCAGTTCCAAGACAACCACTATTTTTGACGCAATTTACCCCAATTTGGGCACTTATTCTTGCCTAACATCCCCCCAGAACCTCCCTGGAAGACTAATTTTACACAAAATTGTGAAGTATACATCTACCCACAAATAAGACACCATTCCTGGGTAAATGGACCAACCAGAACCACTCAGGACCAGTTCCAACACAAGCACTCGTTGTCATAAAAGTGCCCAAATTAGGCACACTGTTTGTGGAATAACTTTACTTCACAACTACCCTGGAAGATTATTTTATACAGAATGGTCAATATACATCTACCCTCATATGAGACAAAAATTCAGGTTAAATGGACCAAACAGAACCACCCAAGACCAGTTCCAATGCAACCACTATTTTTAACGAAAATTACCCCAATTTGGACACTCATTCTTGCCTAACATCCCCCCAGAACCTCCCTGGAAGACTAATTTTACACAATATTGTGAATTATACATCTACCCACAAATAAGACACCATTCCTGGGTAAATGGACCAACCAGAACCAATCAGGACCAGTTCCAATACAAGCACTCGTTGTCATAAAAGTGCCCAAATTAGGCACACTGTTTGTGGAATAACTTTACTTCACAACTACCCTGGAAGATTATTTTATACAGAATGGTCAATATACATCTACCCTCATATGAGACAAAAATTCAGGTTAAATGGACCAAACAGAACCACCCAAGACCAGTTCCAATGCAACCACTATTTTTAACGAAAATTACCCCAATTTGGACACTTATTCTTGCCTAACATCCACCCAGAAACTCCCTGGAAGATTATTTTATAGAAAATGGTCAATATACATCTCCCCTCATATGAGACAAAAATTCAGGGTAAATGGACCAACCAGAACCGCTCAGGACCAGTTCCAAGACAAGCACTCGTTGTCATAAAAGTGCCCATATTAGGTACATTGATTGTGGCATAACTTTACTTCCCAACTACCCTGGAAGATTATTTTATACAGAATGGTCAATATACATCTACCCTCATAGGAGACAAAAATTCAGGGTAAATGGACCAACCAGAACCACCCAAGACCAGTTCCAAGACAACCACTATTTTTGACGCAATTTACCCCAATTTGGGCACTTATTCTTGCCTAACATCCCCCCAGAACCTCCCTGGAAGACTAATTTTACACAAAATTGTGAAGTATACATCTACCCACAAATAAGACACCATTCCTGGGTAAATGGACCAACCAGAACCACTCAGGACCAGTTCCAACACAAGCACTCGTTGTCATAAAAGTGCCCAAATTAGGCACACTGTTTGTGGAATAACTTTACTTCACAACTACCCTGGAAGATTATTTTATACAGAATGGTCAATATACATCTACCCTCATAGGAGACAAAAATTCAGGGTAAATGGACCAACCAGAACCACCCAAGACCAGTTCCAAGACAACCACTATTTTTGACGCAATTTACCCCAATTTGGGCACTTATTCTTGCCTAACATCCCCCCAGAACCTCCCTGGAAGACTAATTTTACACAAAATTGTGAAGTATACATCTACCCACAAATAAGACACCATTCCTGGGTAAATGGACCAACCAGAACCACTCAGGACCAGTTCCAACACAAGCACTCGTTGTCATAAAAGTGCCCAAATTAGGCACACTGTTTGTGGAATAACTTTACTTCACTACCCTGGAAGATTATTTTATACAGAATGGTCAATATACATCTACCCTCATATGAGACAAAAATTCAGGTTAAATGGACCAAACAGAACCACCCAAGACCAGTTCCAATGCAACCACTATTTTTAACGAAAATTACCCCAATTTGGACACTTATTCTTGCCTAACATCCCCCCAGAACCTCCCTGGAAGACTAATTTTACACAATATTGTGAATTATACATCTACCCACAAATAAGACACCATTCCTGGGTAAATGGACCAACCAGAACCAATCAGGACCAGTTCCAATACAAGCACTCGTTGTCATAAAAGTGCCCAAATTAGGCACACTGTTTGTGGAATAACTTTACTTCACAACTACCCTGGAAGATTATTTTATACAGAATGGTCAATATACATCTACCCTCATATGAGACAAAAATTCAGGTTAAATGGACCAAACAGAACCACCCAAGACCAGTTCCAATGCAACCACTATTTTTAACGAAAATTACCCCAATTTGGACACTTATTCTTGCCTAACATCCACCCAGAAACTCCCTGGAAGATTATTTTATAGAAAATGGTCAATATACATCTCCCCTCATATGAGACAAAAATTCAGGGTAAATGGACCAACCAGAACCACCCAAGACCAGTTCCAAGACAACCACTATTTTTGACGCAATTTACCCCAATTTGGGCACTTATTCTTGCCTAACATCCCCCCAGAACCTCCCTGGAAGACTAATTTTACACAAAATTGTGAAGTATACATCTACCCACAAATAAGACACCATTCCTGGGTAAATGGACCAACCAGAACCACTCAGGACCAGTTCCAACACAAGCACTCGTTGTCATAAAAGTGCCCAAATTAGGCACACTGTTTGTGGAATAACTTTACTTCACAACTACCCTGGAAGATTATTTTATACAGAATGGTCAATATACATCTACCCTCATATGAGACAAAAATTCAGGTTAAATGGACCAACCAGAACCACACAAGACCGGTTATAATGCAACCACTATTTTTGACGCAATTTACCCCAATTTGGGGCACTATTTCTGGCTTAAAATCCCCCCAGAACCTCCCTGGAAGACTAATTTTACACAAAATCATCAATAATACATGCACCCACATTTTAGGCACTTTTTCCGGGGAAAATAACCCCCCAGAACCGAAATGGGCTACTTTTTATACAAACCAGTACGCACTGGGCCGCTATGGAACCCGCAGAACTCTGCCACACTGTGGACATTTTTTTTTACTGCAATTAGGGTCAAATTGCCGGGTCAAAAGTGTCATTTCTTCGGGTAAATCACCCTCCTGGGCCCGGTTTTAATGTTTAAAAAGGTCAAATATTTGTATTAAATATATAATATTTGTATTTGATCGATGAGTGCTGATTTAAAACCAATTTTAGTGCATTTTGGGCACTTTTGAGAATGGTCGTATGTCGTCGTATTTGGTCGCGCCGACGTTTATGGCTGTCTTTTACCCAGGAAAATCACCTCCAGTGCCCGATATTCATGTCTGCACTTTGTCTGCACAATATACATCTACCCTCATATGAGACAAAAATTCAGGTTAAATGGACCAACCAGAACCACCCAAGACCAGTTCCAAGACAACCACTATTTTTAACGCAATTTACCCCAATTTGGGCACTATTTCTTGCCTAACATCCCCCCAGAACCTCCCTGGAAGACTAATTTTACACAATATTGTGAATTATACATCTACCCACAAATAGGACACCATTCCTGGGTAAATGGACCAACCAGAACCAATCAGGACCAGTTCCAATACAAGCACTCGTTGTCATAAAAGTGCCCAAATTAGGCACACTGTTTGTGGCATAACTTTACTTCACAACTATCCTGGAAGATTATTTTATACAGAATGGTCAATATACATCTACCCTCATATGAGACAAAAATTCAGGTTAAATGGACCAAACAGAACCACCCAAGACCAGTTCCAATGCAACCACTATTTTTAACGAAAATTACCCCAATTTGGACACTTATTCTTGCCTAACATCCACCCAGAAACTCCCTGGAAGATTATTTTATAGAAAATGGTCAATATACATCTCCCCTCATATGAGACAAAAATTCAGGGTAAATGGACCAACCAGAACCGCTCAGGACCAGTTCCAAGACAAGCACTCGTTGTCATAAAAGTGCCCATATTAGGTACATTGATTGTGGCATAACTTTACTTCCCAACTACCCTGGAAGATTATTTTATACAGAATGGTCAATATACATCTACCCTCATAGGAGACAAAAATTCAGGGTAAATGGACCAACCAGAACCACCCAAGACCAGTTCCAAGACAACCACTATTTTTGACGCAATTTACCCCAATTTGGGCACTTATTCTTGCCTAACATCCCCCCAGAACCTCCCTGGAAGACTAATTTTACACAAAATTGTGAAGTATACATCTACCCACAAATAAGACACCATTCCTGGGTAAATGGACCAACCAGAACCACTCAGGACCAGTTCCAACACAAGCACTCGTTGTCATAAAAGTGCCCAAATTAGGCACACTGTTTGTGGAATAACTTTACTTCACAACTACCCTGGAAGATTATTTTATACAGAATGGTCAATATACATCTACCCTCATATGAGACAAAAATTCAGGTTAAATGGACCAAACAGAACCACCCAAGACCAGTTCCAATGCAACCACTATTTTTAACGAAAATTACCCCAATTTGGACACTCATTCTTGCCTAACATCCCCCCAGAACCTCCCTGGAAGACTAATTTTACACAATATTGTGAATTATACATCTACCCACAAATAAGACACCATTCCTGGGTAAATGGACCAACCAGAACCAATCAGGACCAGTTCCAATACAAGCACTCGTTGTCATAAAAGTGCCCAAATTAGGCACACTGTTTGTGGAATAACTTTACTTCACAACTACCCTGGAAGATTATTTTATACAGAATGGTCAATATACATCTACCCTCATATGAGACAAAAATTCAGGTTAAATGGACCAAACAGAACCACCCAAGACCAGTTCCAATGCAACCACTATTTTTAACGAAAATTACCCCAATTTGGACACTTATTCTTGCCTAACATCCACCCAGAAACTCCCTGGAAGATTATTTTATAGAAAATGGTCAATATACATCTCCCCTCATATGAGACAAAAATTCAGGGTAAATGGACCAACCAGAACCGCTCAGGACCAGTTCCAAGACAAGCACTCGTTGTCATAAAAGTGCCCATATTAGGTACATTGATTGTGGCATAACTTTACTTCCCAACTACCCTGGAAGATTATTTTATACAGAATGGTCAATATACATCTACCCTCATAGGAGACAAAAATTCAGGGTAAATGGACCAACCAGAACCACCCAAGACCAGTTCCAAGACAACCACTATTTTTGACGCAATTTACCCCAATTTGGGCACTTATTCTTGCCTAACATCCCCCCAGAACCTCCCTGGAAGACTAATTTTACACAAAATTGTGAAGTATACATCTACCCACAAATAAGACACCATTCCTGGGTAAATGGACCAACCAGAACCACTCAGGACCAGTTCCAACACAAGCACTCGTTGTCATAAAAGTGCCCAAATTAGGCACACTGTTTGTGGAATAACTTTACTTCACAACTACCCTGGAAGATTATTTTATACAGAATGGTCAATATACATCTACCCTCATAGGAGACAAAAATTCAGGGTAAATGGACCAACCAGAACCACCCAAGACCAGTTCCAAGACAACCACTATTTTTGACGCAATTTACCCCAATTTGGGCACTTATTCTTGCCTAACATCCCCCCAGAACCTCCCTGGAAGACTAATTTTACACAAAATTGTGAAGTATACATCTACCCACAAATAAGACACCATTCCTGGGTAAATGGACCAACCAGAACCACTCAGGACCAGTTCCAACACAAGCACTCGTTGTCATAAAAGTGCCCAAATTAGGCACACTGTTTGTGGAATAACTTTACTTCACTACCCTGGAAGATTATTTTATACAGAATGGTCAATATACATCTACCCTCATATGAGACAAAAATTCAGGTTAAATGGACCAAACAGAACCACCCAAGACCAGTTCCAATGCAACCACTATTTTTAACGAAAATTACCCCAATTTGGACACTTATTCTTGCCTAACATCCCCCCAGAACCTCCCTGGAAGACTAATTTTACACAATATTGTGAATTATACATCTACCCACAAATAAGACACCATTCCTGGGTAAATGGACCAACCAGAACCAATCAGGACCAGTTCCAATACAAGCACTCGTTGTCATAAAAGTGCCCAAATTAGGCACACTGTTTGTGGAATAACTTTACTTCACAACTACCCTGGAAGATTATTTTATACAGAATGGTCAATATACATCTACCCTCATATGAGACAAAAATTCAGGTTAAATGGACCAAACAGAACCACCCAAGACCAGTTCCAATGCAACCACTATTTTTAACGAAAATTACCCCAATTTGGACACTTATTCTTGCCTAACATCCCCCCAGAACCTCCCTGGAAGACTAATTTTACACAATATTGTGAATTATACATCTACCCACAAATAAGACACCATTCCTGGGTAAATGGACCAACCAGAACCAATCAGGACCAGTTCCAATACAAGCACTCGTTGTCATAAAAGTGCCCAAATTAGGCACACTGTTTGTGGAATAACTTTACTTCACAACTACCCTGGAAGATTATTTTATACAGAATGGTCAATATACATCTACCCTCATATGAGACAAAAATTCAGGTTAAATGGACCAAACAGAACCACCCAAGACCAGTACCAATGCAACCACTATTTTTAACGAAAATTACCCCAATTTGGACACTTATTCTTGCCTAACATCCACCCAGAAACTCCCTGGAAGATTATTTTATAGAAAATGGTCAATATACATCTCCCCTCATATGAGACAAAAATTCAGGGTAAATGGACCAACCAGAACCACCCAAGACCAGTTCCAAGACAACCACTATTTTTGACGCAATTTACCCCAATTTGGGCACTTATTCTTGCCTAACATCCCCCCAGAACCTCCCTGGAAGACTAATTTTACACAAAATTGTGAAGTATACATCTACCCACAAATAAGACACCATTCCTGGGTAAATGGACCAACCAGAACCACTCAGGACCAGTTCCAACACAAGCACTCGTTGTCATAAAAGTGCCCAAATTAGGCACACTGTTTGTGGAATAACTTTACTTCACAACTACCCTGGAAGATTATTTTATACAGAATGGTCAATATACATCTACCCTCATAGGAGACAAAAATTCAGGGTAAATGGACCAACCAGAACCACCCAAGACCAGTTCCAAGACAACCACTATTTTTGACGCAATTTACCCCAATTTGGGCACTTATTCTTGCCTAACATCCCCCCAGAACCTCCCTGGAAGACTAATTTTACACAAAATTGTGAAGTATACATCTACCCACAAATAAGACACCATTCCTGGGTAAATGGACCAACCAGAACCACTCAGGACCAGTTCCAACACAAGCACTCGTTGTCATAAAAGTGCCCAAATTAGGCACACTGTTTGTGGAATAACTTTACTTCACAACTACCCTGGAAGATTATTTTATACAGAATGGTCAATATACATCTACCCTCATAGGAGACAAAAATTCAGGTTAAATGGACCAAACAGAACCACCCAAGACCAGTTCCAATGCAACCACTATTTTTAACGAAAATTACCCCAATTTGGACACTTATTCTTGCCTAACATCCCCCCAGAACCTCCCTGGAAGACTAATTTTACACAATATTGTGAATTATACATCTACCCACAAATAAGACACCATTCCTGGGTAAATGGACCAACCAGAACCACTCAGGACCAGTTCCAACACAAGCACTCGTTGTCATAAAAGTGCCCAAATTAGGCACACTGTTTGTGGAATAACTTTACTTCACTACCCTGGAAGATTATTTTATACAGAATGGTCAATATACATCTACCCTCATATGAGACAAAAATTCAGGTTAAATGGACCAAACAGAACCACCCAAGACCAGTTCCAATGCAACCACTATTTTTAACGAAAATTACCCCAATTTGGACACTTATTCTTGCCTAACATCCCCCCAGAACCTCCCTGGAAGACTAATTTTACACAATATTGTGAATTATACATCTACCCACAAATAAGACACCATTCCTGGGTAAATGGACCAACCAGAACCAATCAGGACCAGTTCCAATACAAGCACTCGTTGTCATAAAAGTGCCCAAATTAGGCACACTGTTTGTGGAATAACTTTACTTCACAACTACCCTGGAAGATTATTTTATACAGAATGGTCAATATACATCTACCCTCATATGAGACAAAAATTCAGGTTAAATGGACCAAACAGAACCACCCAAGACCAGTTCCAATGCAACCACTATTTTTAACGAAAATTACCCCAATTTGGACACTTATTCTTGCCTAACATCCCCCCAGAACCTCCCTGGAAGACTAATTTTACACAATATTGTGAATTATACATCTACCCACAAATAAGACACCATTCCTGGGTAAATGGACCAACCAGAACCAATCAGGACCAGTTCCAATACAAGCACTCGTTGTCATAAAAGTGCCCAAATTAGGCACACTGTTTGTGGAATAACTTTACTTCACAACTACCCTGGAAGATTATTTTATACAGAATGGTCAATATACATCTACCCTCATATGAGACAAAAATTCAGGTTAAATGGACCAAACAGAACCACCCAAGACCAGTTCCAATGCAACCACTATTTTTAACGAAAATTACCCCAATTTGGACACTTATTCTTGCCTAACATCCACCCAGAAACTCCCTGGAAGATTATTTTATAGAAAATGGTCAATATACATCTCCCCTCATATGAGACAAAAATTCAGGGTAAATGGACCAACCAGAACCACCCAAGACCAGTTCCAAGACAACCACTATTTTTGACGCAATTTACCCCAATTTGGGCACTTATTCTTGCCTAACATCCCCCCAGAACCTCCCTGGAAGACTAATTTTACACAAAATTGTGAAGTATACATCTACCCACAAATAAGACACCATTCCTGGGTAAATGGACCAACCAGAACCACTCAGGACCAGTTCCAACACAAGCACTCGTTGTCATAAAAGTGCCCAAATTAGGCACACTGTTTGTGGAATAACTTTACTTCACAACTACCCTGGAAGATTATTTTATACAGAATGGTCAATATACATCTACCCTCATATGAGACAAAAATTCAGGTTAAATGGACCAACCAGAACCACACAAGACCGGTTATAATGCAACCACTATTTTTGACGCAATTTACCCCAATTTGGGGCACTATTTCTGGCTTAAAATCCCCCCAGAACCTCCCTGGAAGACTAATTTTACACAAAATCATCAATAATACATGCACCCACATTTTAGGCACTTTTTCCGGGGAAAATAACCCCCCAGAACCGAAATGGGCTACTTTTTATACAAACCAGTACGCACTGGGCCGCTATGGAACCCGCAGAACTCTGCCACACTGTGGACATTTTTTTTTACTGCAATTAGGGTCAAATTGCCGGGTCAAAAGTGTCATTTCTTCGGGTAAATCACCCTCCTGGGCCCGGTTTTAATGTTTAAAAAGGTCAAATATTTGTATTAAATATATAATATTTGTATTTGATCGATGAGTGCTGATTTAAAACCAATTTTAGTGCATTTTGGGCACTTTTGAGAATGGTCGTATGTCGTCGTATTTGGTCGCGCCGACGTTTATGGCTGTCTTTTACCCAGGAAAATCACCTCCAGTGCCCGATATTCATGTCTGCACTTTGTCTGCACAATATACATCTACCCTCATATGAGACAAAAATTCAGGTTAAATGGACCAACCAGAACCACCCAAGACCAGTTCCAAGACAACCACTATTTTTAACGCAATTTACCCCAATTTGGGCACTATTTCTTGCCTAACATCCCCCCAGAACCTCCCTGGAAGACTAATTTTACACAATATTGTGAATTATACATCTACCCACAAATAGGACACCATTCCTGGGTAAATGGACCAACCAGAACCAATCAGGACCAGTTCCAATACAAGCACTCGTTGTCATAAAAGTGCCCAAATTAGGCACACTGTTTGTGGCATAACTTTACTTCACAACTATCCTGGAAGATTATTTTATACAGAATGGTCAATATACATCTACCCTCATATGAGACAAAAATTCAGGTTAAATGGACCAAACAGAACCACCCAAGACCAGTTCCAATGCAACCACTATTTTTAACGAAAATTACCCCAATTTGGACACTTATTCTTGCCTAACATCCACCCAGAAACTCCCTGGAAGATTATTTTATAGAAAATGGTCAATATACATCTCCCCTCATATGAGACAAAAATTCAGGGTAAATGGACCAACCAGAACCGCTCAGGACCAGTTCCAAGACAAGCACTCGTTGTCATAAAAGTGCCCATATTAGGTACATTGATTGTGGCATAACTTTACTTCCCAACTACCCTGGAAGATTATTTTATACAGAATGGTCAATATACATCTACCCTCATAGGAGACAAAAATTCAGGGTAAATGGACCAACCAGAACCACCCAAGACCAGTTCCAAGACAACCACTATTTTTGACGCAATTTACCCCAATTTGGGCACTTATTCTTGCCTAACATCCCCCCAGAACCTCCCTGGAAGACTAATTTTACACAAAATTGTGAAGTATACATCTACCCACAAATAAGACACCATTCCTGGGTAAATGGACCAACCAGAACCACTCAGGACCAGTTCCAACACAAGCACTCGTTGTCATAAAAGTGCCCAAATTAGGCACACTGTTTGTGGAATAACTTTACTTCACAACTACCCTGGAAGATTATTTTATACAGAATGGTCAATATACATCTACCCTCATAGGAGACAAAAATTCAGGGTAAATGGACCAACCAGAACCACCCAAGACCAGTTCCAAGACAACCACTATTTTTGACGCAATTTACCCCAATTTGGGCACTTATTCTTGCCTAACATCCCCCCAGAACCTCCCTGGAAGACTAATTTTACACAAAATTGTGAAGTATACATCTACCCACAAATAAGACACCATTCCTGGGTAAATGGACCAACCAGAACCACTCAGGACCAGTTCCAACACAAGCACTCGTTGTCATAAAAGTGCCCAAATTAGGCACACTGTTTGTGGAATAACTTTACTTCACTACCCTGGAAGATTATTTTATACAGAATGGTCAATATACATCTACCCTCATATGAGACAAAAATTCAGGTTAAATGGACCAAACAGAACCACCCAAGACCAGTTCCAATGCAACCACTATTTTTAACGAAAATTACCCCAATTTGGACACTTATTCTTGCCTAACATCCCCCCAGAACCTCCCTGGAAGACTAATTTTACACAATATTGTGAATTATACATCTACCCACAAATAAGACACCATTCCTGGGTAAATGGACCAACCAGAACCAATCAGGACCAGTTCCAATACAAGCACTCGTTGTCATAAAAGTGCCCAAATTAGGCACACTGTTTGTGGAATAACTTTACTTCACAACTACCCTGGAAGATTATTTTATACAGAATGGTCAATATACATCTACCCTCATATGAGACAAAAATTCAGGTTAAATGGACCAAACAGAACCACCCAAGACCAGTTCCAATGCAACCACTATTTTTAACGAAAATTACCCCAATTTGGACACTTATTCTTGCCTAACATCCCCCCAGAACCTCCCTGGAAGACTAATTTTACACAATATTGTGAATTATACATCTACCCACAAATAAGACACCATTCCTGGGTAAATGGACCAACCAGAACCAATCAGGACCAGTTCCAATACAAGCACTCGTTGTCATAAAAGTGCCCAAATTAGGCACACTGTTTGTGGAATAACTTTACTTCACAACTACCCTGGAAGATTATTTTATACAGAATGGTCAATATACATCTACCCTCATATGAGACAAAAATTCAGGTTAAATGGACCAAACAGAACCACCCAAGACCAGTACCAATGCAACCACTATTTTTAACGAAAATTACCCCAATTTGGACACTTATTCTTGCCTAACATCCACCCAGAAACTCCCTGGAAGATTATTTTATAGAAAATGGTCAATATACATCTCCCCTCATATGAGACAAAAATTCAGGGTAAATGGACCAACCAGAACCACCCAAGACCAGTTCCAAGACAACCACTATTTTTGACGCAATTTACCCCAATTTGGGCACTTATTCTTGCCTAACATCCCCCCAGAACCTCCCTGGAAGACTAATTTTACACAAAATTGTGAAGTATACATCTACCCACAAATAAGACACCATTCCTGGGTAAATGGACCAACCAGAACCACTCAGGACCAGTTCCAACACAAGCACTCGTTGTCATAAAAGTGCCCAAATTAGGCACACTGTTTGTGGAATAACTTTACTTCACAACTACCCTGGAAGATTATTTTATACAGAATGGTCAATATACATCTACCCTCATAGGAGACAAAAATTCAGGGTAAATGGACCAACCAGAACCACCCAAGACCAGTTCCAAGACAACCACTATTTTTGACGCAATTTACCCCAATTTGGGCACTTATTCTTGCCTAACATCCCCCCAGAACCTCCCTGGAAGACTAATTTTACACAAAATTGTGAAGTATACATCTACCCACAAATAAGACACCATTCCTGGGTAAATGGACCAACCAGAACCACTCAGGACCAGTTCCAACACAAGCACTCGTTGTCATAAAAGTGCCCAAATTAGGCACACTGTTTGTGGAATAACTTTACTTCACTACCCTGGAAGATTATTTTATACAGAATGGTCAATATACATCTACCCTCATATGAGACAAAAATTCAGGTTAAATGGACCAAACAGAACCACCCAAGACCAGTTCCAATGCAACCACTATTTTTAACGAAAATTACCCCAATTTGGACACTTATTCTTGCCTAACATCCCCCCAGAACCTCCCTGGAAGACTAATTTTACACAATATTGTGAATTATACATCTACCCACAAATAAGACACCATTCCTGGGTAAATGGACCAACCAGAACCAATCAGGACCAGTTCCAATACAAGCACTCGTTGTCATAAAAGTGCCCAAATTAGGCACACTGTTTGTGGAATAACTTTACTTCACAACTACCCTGGAAGATTATTTTATACAGAATGGTCAATATACATCTACCCTCATATGAGACAAAAATTCAGGTTAAATGGACCAAACAGAACCACCCAAGACCAGTTCCAATGCAACCACTATTTTTAACGAAAATTACCCCAATTTGGACACTTATTCTTGCCTAACATCCCCCCAGAACCTCCCTGGAAGACTAATTTTACACAATATTGTGAATTATACATCTACCCACAAATAAGACACCATTCCTGGGTAAATGGACCAACCAGAACCAATCAGGACCAGTTCCAATACAAGCACTCGTTGTCATAAAAGTGCCCAAATTAGGCACACTGTTTGTGGAATAACTTTACTTCACAACTACCCTGGAAGATTATTTTATACAGAATGGTCAATATACATCTACCCTCATATGAGACAAAAATTCAGGTTAAATGGACCAAACAGAACCACCCAAGACCAGTTCCAATGCAACCACTATTTTTAACGAAAATTACCCCAATTTGGACACTTATTCTTGCCTAACATCCACCCAGAAACTCCCTGGAAGATTATTTTATAGAAAATGGTCAATATACATCTCCCCTCATATGAGACAAAAATTCAGGGTAAATGGACCAACCAGAACCACCCAAGACCAGTTCCAAGACAACCACTATTTTTGACGCAATTTACCCCAATTTGGGCACTTATTCTTGCCTAACATCCCCCCAGAACCTCCCTGGAAGACTAATTTTACACAAAATTGTGAAGTATACATCTACCCACAAATAAGACACCATTCCTGGGTAAATGGACCAACCAGAACCACTCAGGACCAGTTCCAACACAAGCACTCGTTGTCATAAAAGTGCCCAAATTAGGCACACTGTTTGTGGAATAACTTTACTTCACAACTACCCTGGAAGATTATTTTATACAGAATGGTCAATATACATCTACCCTCATATGAGACAAAAATTCAGGTTAAATGGACCAACCAGAACCACACAAGACCGGTTATAATGCAACCACTATTTTTGACGCAATTTACCCCAATTTGGGGCACTATTTCTGGCTTAAAATCCCCCCAGAACCTCCCTGGAAGACTAATTTTACACAAAATCATCAATAATACATGCACCCACATTTTAGGCACTTTTTCCGGGGAAAATAACCCCCCAGAACCGAAATGGGCTACTTTTTATACAAACCAGTACGCACTGGGCCGCTATGGAACCCGCAGAACTCTGCCACACTGTGGACATTTTTTTTTACTGCAATTAGGGTCAAATTGCCGGGTCAAAAGTGTCATTTCTTCGGGTAAATCACCCTCCTGGGCCCGGTTTTAATGTTTAAAAAGGTCAAATATTTGTATTAAATATATAATATTTGTATTTGATCGATGAGTGCTGATTTAAAACCAATTTTAGTGCATTTTGGGCACTTTTGAGAATGGTCGTATGTCGTCGTATTTGGTCGCGCCGACGTTTATGGCTGTCTTTTACCCAGGAAAATCACCTCCAGTGCCCGATATTCATGTCTGCACTTTGTCTGCACAATATACATCTACCCTCATATGAGACAAAAATTCAGGTTAAATGGACCAACCAGAACCACCCAAGACCAGTTCCAAGACAACCACTATTTTTAACGCAATTTACCCCAATTTGGGCACTATTTCTTGCCTAACATCCCCCCAGAACCTCCCTGGAAGACTAATTTTACACAATATTGTGAATTATACATCTACCCACAAATAGGACACCATTCCTGGGTAAATGGACCAACCAGAACCAATCAGGACCAGTTCCAATACAAGCACTCGTTGTCATAAAAGTGCCCAAATTAGGCACACTGTTTGTGGCATAACTTTACTTCACAACTATCCTGGAAGATTATTTTATACAGAATGGTCAATATACATCTACCCTCATATGAGACAAAAATTCAGGTTAAATGGACCAAACAGAACCACCCAAGACCAGTTCCAATGCAACCACTATTTTTAACGAAAATTACCCCAATTTGGACACTTATTCTTGCCTAACATCCACCCAGAAACTCCCTGGAAGATTATTTTATAGAAAATGGTCAATATACATCTCCCCTCATATGAGACAAAAATTCAGGGTAAATGGACCAACCAGAACCGCTCAGGACCAGTTCCAAGACAAGCACTCGTTGTCATAAAAGTGCCCATATTAGGTACATTGATTGTGGCATAACTTTACTTCCCAACTACCCTGGAAGATTATTTTATACAGAATGGTCAATATACATCTACCCTCATAGGAGACAAAAATTCAGGGTAAATGGACCAACCAGAACCACCCAAGACCAGTTCCAAGACAACCACTATTTTTGACGCAATTTACCCCAATTTGGGCACTTATTCTTGCCTAACATCCCCCCAGAACCTCCCTGGAAGACTAATTTTACACAAAATTGTGAAGTATACATCTACCCACAAATAAGACACCATTCCTGGGTAAATGGACCAACCAGAACCACTCAGGACCAGTTCCAACACAAGCACTCGTTGTCATAAAAGTGCCCAAATTAGGCACACTGTTTGTGGAATAACTTTACTTCACAACTACCCTGGAAGATTATTTTATACAGAATGGTCAATATACATCTACCCTCATATGAGACAAAAATTCAGGTTAAATGGACCAAACAGAACCACCCAAGACCAGTTCCAATGCAACCACTATTTTTAACGAAAATTACCCCAATTTGGACACTTATTCTTGCCTAACATCCCCCCAGAACCTCCCTGGAAGACTAATTTTACACAATATTGTGAATTATACATCTACCCACAAATAAGACACCATTCCTGGGTAAATGGACCAACCAGAACCAATCAGGACCAGTTCCAATACAAGCACTCGTTGTCATAAAAGTGCCCAAATTAGGCACACTGTTTGTGGAATAACTTTACTTCACAACTACCCTGGAAGATTATTTTATACAGAATGGTCAATATACATCTACCCTCATATGAGACAAAAATTCAGGTTAAATGGACCAAACAGAACCACCCAAGACCAGTTCCAATGCAACCACTATTTTTAACGAAAATTACCCCAATTTGGACACTTATTCTTGCCTAACATCCACCCAGAAACTCCCTGGAAGATTATTTTATAGAAAATGGTCAATATACATCTCCCCTCATATGAGACAAAAATTCAGGGTAAATGGACCAACCAGAACCGCTCAGGACCAGTTCCAAGACAAGCACTCGTTGTCATAAAAGTGCCCATATTAGGTACATTGATTGTGGCATAACTTTACTTCCCAACTACCCTGGAAGATTATTTTATACAGAATGGTCAATATACATCTACCCTCATAGGAGACAAAAATTCAGGGTAAATGGACCAACCAGAACCACCCAAGACCAGTTCCAAGACAACCACTATTTTTGACGCAATTTACCCCAATTTGGGCACTTATTCTTGCCTAACATCCCCCCAGAACCTCCCTGGAAGACTAATTTTACACAAAATTGTGAAGTATACATCTACCCACAAATAAGACACCATTCCTGGGTAAATGGACCAACCAGAACCACTCAGGACCAGTTCCAACACAAGCACTCGTTGTCATAAAAGTGCCCAAATTAGGCACACTGTTTGTGGAATAACTTTACTTCACAACTACCCTGGAAGATTATTTTATACAGAATGGTCAATATACATCTACCCTCATAGGAGACAAAAATTCAGGGTAAATGGACCAACCAGAACCACCCAAGACCAGTTCCAAGACAACCACTATTTTTGACGCAATTTACCCCAATTTGGGCACTTATTCTTGCCTAACATCCCCCCAGAACCTCCCTGGAAGACTAATTTTACACAAAATTGTGAAGTATACATCTACCCACAAATAAGACACCATTCCTGGGTAAATGGACCAACCAGAACCACTCAGGACCAGTTCCAACACAAGCACTCGTTGTCATAAAAGTGCCCAAATTAGGCACACTGTTTGTGGAATAACTTTACTTCACTACCCTGGAAGATTATTTTATACAGAATGGTCAATATACATCTACCCTCATATGAGACAAAAATTCAGGTTAAATGGACCAAACAGAACCACCCAAGACCAGTTCCAATGCAACCACTATTTTTAACGAAAATTACCCCAATTTGGACACTTATTCTTGCCTAACATCCCCCCAGAACCTCCCTGGAAGACTAATTTTACACAATATTGTGAATTATACATCTACCCACAAATAAGACACCATTCCTGGGTAAATGGACCAACCAGAACCAATCAGGACCAGTTCCAATACAAGCACTCGTTGTCATAAAAGTGCCCAAATTAGGCACACTGTTTGTGGAATAACTTTACTTCACAACTACCCTGGAAGATTATTTTATACAGAATGGTCAATATACATCTACCCTCATATGAGACAAAAATTCAGGTTAAATGGACCAAACAGAACCACCCAAGACCAGTTCCAATGCAACCACTATTTTTAACGAAAATTACCCCAAT
Organism: Stigmatopora argus; assembly: GCF_051989625.1. Lineage (NCBI taxonomy): Eukaryota > Metazoa > Chordata > Actinopteri > Syngnathiformes > Syngnathidae > Stigmatopora > Stigmatopora argus. The sequence continues at coordinate 28,222 of NW_027520093.1, read as the reverse complement.
TTGGACACTTATTCTTGCCTAACATCCCCCCAGAACCTCCCTGGAAGACTAATTTTACACAATATTGTGAATTATACATCTACCCACAAATAAGACACCATTCCTGGGTAAATGGACCAACCAGAACCAATCAGGACCAGTTCCAATACAAGCACTCGTTGTCATAAAAGTGCCCAAATTAGGCACACTGTTTGTGGAATAACTTTACTTCACAACTACCCTGGAAGATTATTTTATACAGAATGGTCAATATACATCTACCCTCATATGAGACAAAAATTCAGGTTAAATGGACCAAACAGAACCACCCAAGACCAGTACCAATGCAACCACTATTTTTAACGAAAATTACCCCAATTTGGACACTTATTCTTGCCTAACATCCACCCAGAAACTCCCTGGAAGATTATTTTATAGAAAATGGTCAATATACATCTCCCCTCATATGAGACAAAAATTCAGGGTAAATGGACCAACCAGAACCACCCAAGACCAGTTCCAAGACAACCACTATTTTTGACGCAATTTACCCCAATTTGGGCACTTATTCTTGCCTAACATCCCCCCAGAACCTCCCTGGAAGACTAATTTTACACAAAATTGTGAAGTATACATCTACCCACAAATAAGACACCATTCCTGGGTAAATGGACCAACCAGAACCACTCAGGACCAGTTCCAACACAAGCACTCGTTGTCATAAAAGTGCCCAAATTAGGCACACTGTTTGTGGAATAACTTTACTTCACAACTACCCTGGAAGATTATTTTATACAGAATGGTCAATATACATCTACCCTCATAGGAGACAAAAATTCAGGGTAAATGGACCAACCAGAACCACCCAAGACCAGTTCCAAGACAACCACTATTTTTGACGCAATTTACCCCAATTTGGGCACTTATTCTTGCCTAACATCCCCCCAGAACCTCCCTGGAAGACTAATTTTACACAAAATTGTGAAGTATACATCTACCCACAAATAAGACACCATTCCTGGGTAAATGGACCAACCAGAACCACTCAGGACCAGTTCCAACACAAGCACTCGTTGTCATAAAAGTGCCCAAATTAGGCACACTGTTTGTGGAATAACTTTACTTCACTACCCTGGAAGATTATTTTATACAGAATGGTCAATATACATCTACCCTCATATGAGACAAAAATTCAGGTTAAATGGACCAAACAGAACCACCCAAGACCAGTTCCAATGCAACCACTATTTTTAACGAAAATTACCCCAATTTGGACACTTATTCTTGCCTAACATCCCCCCAGAACCTCCCTGGAAGACTAATTTTACACAATATTGTGAATTACACATCTACCCACAAATAAGACACCATTCCTGGGTAAATGGACCAACCAGAACCAATCAGGACCAGTTCCAATACAAGCACTCGTTGTCATAAAAGTGCCCAAATTAGGCACACTGTTTGTGGAATAACTTTACTTCACAACTACCCTGGAAGATTATTTTATACAGAATGGTCAATATACATCTACCCTCATATGAGACAAAAATTCAGGGTAAATGGACCAACCAGAACCACCCAAGACCAGTTCCAAGACAACCACTATTTTTGACGCAATTTACCCCAATTTGGGCACTTATTCTTGCCTAACATCCCCCCAGAACCTCCCTGGAAGACTAATTTTACACAAAATTGTGAAGTATACATCTACCCACAAATAAGACACCATTCCTGGGTAAATGGACCAACCAGAACCACTCAGGACCAGTTCCAACACAAGCACTCGTTGTCATAAAAGTGCCCAAATTAGGCACACTGTTTGTGGAATAACTTTACTTCACAACTACCCTGGAAGATTATTTTATACAGAATGGTCAATATACATCTACCCTCATATGAGACAAAAATTCAGGTTAAATGGACCAAACAGAACCACCCAAGACCAGTTCCAATGCAACCACTATTTTTAACGAAAATTACCCCAATTTGGACACTTATTCTTGCCTAACATCCACCCAGAAACTCCCTGGAAGATTATTTTATAGAAAATGGTCAATATACATCTCCCCTCATATGAGACAAAAATTCAGGGTAAATGGACCAACCAGAACCACCCAAGACCAGTTCCAAGACAACCACTATTTTTGACGCAATTTACCCCAATTTGGGCACTTATTCTTGCCTAACATCCCCCCAGAACCTCCCTGGAAGACTAATTTTACACAAAATTGTGAAGTATACATCTACCCACAAATAAGACACCATTCCTGGGTAAATGGACCAACCAGAACCACTCAGGACCAGTTCCAACACAAGCACTCGTTGTCATAAAAGTGCCCAAATTAGGCACACTGTTTGTGGAATAACTTTACTTCACAACTACCCTGGAAGATTATTTTATACAGAATGGTCAATATACATCTACCCTCATATGAGACAAAAATTCAGGTTAAATGGACCAACCAGAACCACACAAGACCGGTTATAATGCAACCACTATTTTTGACGCAATTTACCCCAATTTGGGGCACTATTTCTGGCTTAAAATCCCCCCAGAACCTCCCTGGAAGACTAATTTTACACAAAATCATCAATAATACATGCACCCACATTTTAGGCACTTTTTCCGGGGAAAATAACCCCCCAGAACCGAAATGGGCTACTTTTTATACAAACCAGTACGCACTGGGCCGCTATGGAACCCGCAGAACTCTGCCACACTGTGGACATTTTTTTTTACTGCAATTAGGGTCAAATTGCCGGGTCAAAAGTGTCATTTCTTCGGGTAAATCACCCTCCTGGGCCCGGTTTTAATGTTTAAAAAGGTCAAATATTTGTATTAAATATATAATATTTGTATTTGATCGATGAGTGCTGATTTAAAACCAATTTTAGTGCATTTTGGGCACTTTTGAGAATGGTCGTATGTCGTCGTATTTGGTCGCGCCGACGTTTATGGCTGTCTTTTACCCAGGAAAATCACCTCCAGTGCCCGATATTCATGTCTGCACTTTGTCTGCACAATATACATCTACCCTCATATGAGACAAAAATTCAGGTTAAATGGACCAACCAGAACCACCCAAGACCAGTTCCAAGACAACCACTATTTTTAACGCAATTTACCCCAATTTGGGCACTATTTCTTGCCTAACATCCCCCCAGAACCTCCCTGGAAGACTAATTTTACACAATATTGTGAATTATACATCTACCCACAAATAGGACACCATTCCTGGGTAAATGGACCAACCAGAACCAATCAGGACCAGTTCCAATACAAGCACTCGTTGTCATAAAAGTGCCCAAATTAGGCACACTGTTTGTGGCATAACTTTACTTCACAACTATCCTGGAAGATTATTTTATACAGAATGGTCAATATACATCTACCCTCATATGAGACAAAAATTCAGGTTAAATGGACCAAACAGAACCACCCAAGACCAGTTCCAATGCAACCACTATTTTTAACGAAAATTACCCCAATTTGGACACTTATTCTTGCCTAACATCCACCCAGAAACTCCCTGGAAGATTATTTTATAGAAAATGGTCAATATACATCTCCCCTCATATGAGACAAAAATTCAGGGTAAATGGACCAACCAGAACCGCTCAGGACCAGTTCCAAGACAAGCACTCGTTGTCATAAAAGTGCCCATATTAGGTACATTGATTGTGGCATAACTTTACTTCCCAACTACCCTGGAAGATTATTTTATACAGAATGGTCAATATACATCTACCCTCATAGGAGACAAAAATTCAGGGTAAATGGACCAACCAGAACCACCCAAGACCAGTTCCAAGACAACCACTATTTTTGACGCAATTTACCCCAATTTGGGCACTTATTCTTGCCTAACATCCCCCCAGAACCTCCCTGGAAGACTAATTTTACACAAAATTGTGAAGTATACATCTACCCACAAATAAGACACCATTCCTGGGTAAATGGACCAACCAGAACCACTCAGGACCAGTTCCAACACAAGCACTCGTTGTCATAAAAGTGCCCAAATTAGGCACACTGTTTGTGGAATAACTTTACTTCACAACTACCCTGGAAGATTATTTTATACAGAATGGTCAATATACATCTACCCTCATATGAGACAAAAATTCAGGTTAAATGGACCAAACAGAACCACCCAAGACCAGTTCCAATGCAACCACTATTTTTAACGAAAATTACCCCAATTTGGACACTTATTCTTGCCTAACATCCCCCCAGAACCTCCCTGGAAGACTAATTTTACACAATATTGTGAATTATACATCTACCCACAAATAAGACACCATTCCTGGGTAAATGGACCAACCAGAACCAATCAGGACCAGTTCCAATACAAGCACTCGTTGTCATAAAAGTGCCCAAATTAGGCACACTGTTTGTGGAATAACTTTACTTCACAACTACCCTGGAAGATTATTTTATACAGAATGGTCAATATACATCTACCCTCATATGAGACAAAAATTCAGGTTAAATGGACCAAACAGAACCACCCAAGACCAGTTCCAATGCAACCACTATTTTTAACGAAAATTACCCCAATTTGGACACTTATTCTTGCCTAACATCCACCCAGAAACTCCCTGGAAGATTATTTTATAGAAAATGGTCAATATACATCTCCCCTCATATGAGACAAAAATTCAGGGTAAATGGACCAACCAGAACCGCTCAGGACCAGTTCCAAGACAAGCACTCGTTGTCATAAAAGTGCCCATATTAGGTACATTGATTGTGGCATAACTTTACTTCCCAACTACCCTGGAAGATTATTTTATACAGAATGGTCAATATACATCTACCCTCATAGGAGACAAAAATTCAGGGTAAATGGACCAACCAGAACCACCCAAGACCAGTTCCAAGACAACCACTATTTTTGACGCAATTTACCCCAATTTGGGCACTTATTCTTGCCTAACATCCCCCCAGAACCTCCCTGGAAGACTAATTTTACACAAAATTGTGAAGTATACATCTACCCACAAATAAGACACCATTCCTGGGTAAATGGACCAACCAGAACCACTCAGGACCAGTTCCAACACAAGCACTCGTTGTCATAAAAGTGCCCAAATTAGGCACACTGTTTGTGGAATAACTTTACTTCACAACTACCCTGGAAGATTATTTTATACAGAATGGTCAATATACATCTACCCTCATAGGAGACAAAAATTCAGGGTAAATGGACCAACCAGAACCACCCAAGACCAGTTCCAAGACAACCACTATTTTTGACGCAATTTACCCCAATTTGGGCACTTATTCTTGCCTAACATCCCCCCAGAACCTCCCTGGAAGACTAATTTTACACAAAATTGTGAAGTATACATCTACCCACAAATAAGACACCATTCCTGGGTAAATGGACCAACCAGAACCACTCAGGACCAGTTCCAACACAAGCACTCGTTGTCATAAAAGTGCCCAAATTAGGCACACTGTTTGTGGAATAACTTTACTTCACTACCCTGGAAGATTATTTTATACAGAATGGTCAATATACATCTACCCTCATATGAGACAAAAATTCAGGTTAAATGGACCAAACAGAACCACCCAAGACCAGTTCCAATGCAACCACTATTTTTAACGAAAATTACCCCAATTTGGACACTTATTCTTGCCTAACATCCCCCCAGAACCTCCCTGGAAGACTAATTTTACACAATATTGTGAATTATACATCTACCCACAAATAAGACACCATTCCTGGGTAAATGGACCAACCAGAACCAATCAGGACCAGTTCCAATACAAGCACTCGTTGTCATAAAAGTGCCCAAATTAGGCACACTGTTTGTGGAATAACTTTACTTCACAACTACCCTGGAAGATTATTTTATACAGAATGGTCAATATACATCTACCCTCATATGAGACAAAAATTCAGGTTAAATGGACCAAACAGAACCACCCAAGACCAGTTCCAATGCAACCACTATTTTTAACGAAAATTACCCCAATTTGGACACTTATTCTTGCCTAACATCCCCCCAGAACCTCCCTGGAAGACTAATTTTACACAATATTGTGAATTATACATCTACCCACAAATAAGACACCATTCCTGGGTAAATGGACCAACCAGAACCAATCAGGACCAGTTCCAATACAAGCACTCGTTGTCATAAAAGTGCCCAAATTAGGCACACTGTTTGTGGAATAACTTTACTTCACAACTACCCTGGAAGATTATTTTATACAGAATGGTCAATATACATCTACCCTCATATGAGACAAAAATTCAGGTTAAATGGACCAAACAGAACCACCCAAGACCAGTACCAATGCAACCACTATTTTTAACGAAAATTACCCCAATTTGGACACTTATTCTTGCCTAACATCCACCCAGAAACTCCCTGGAAGATTATTTTATAGACAATGGTCAATATACATCTCCCCTCATATGAGACAAAAATTCAGGGTAAATGGACCAACCAGAACCACCCAAGACCAGTTCCAAGACAACCACTATTTTTGACGCAATTTACCCCAATTTGGGCACTTATTCTTGCCTAACATCCCCCCAGAACCTCCCTGGAAGACTAATTTTACACAAAATTGTGAAGTATACATCTACCCACAAATAAGACACCATTCCTGGGTAAATGGACCAACCAGAACCACTCAGGACCAGTTCCAACACAAGCACTCGTTGTCATAAAAGTGCCCAAATTAGGCACACTGTTTGTGGAATAACTTTACTTCACAACTACCCTGGAAGATTATTTTATACAGAATGGTCAATATACATCTACCCTCATAGGAGACAAAAATTCAGGGTAAATGGACCAACCAGAACCACCCAAGACCAGTTCCAAGACAACCACTATTTTTGACGCAATTTACCCCAATTTGGGCACTTATTCTTGCCTAACATCCCCCCAGAACCTCCCTGGAAGACTAATTTTACACAAAATTGTGAAGTATACATCTACCCACAAATAAGACACCATTCCTGGGTAAATGGACCAACCAGAACCACTCAGGACCAGTTCCAACACAAGCACTCGTTGTCATAAAAGTGCCCAAATTAGGCACACTGTTTGTGGAATAACTTTACTTCACTACCCTGGAAGATTATTTTATACAGAATGGTCAATATACATCTACCCTCATATGAGACAAAAATTCAGGTTAAATGGACCAAACAGAACCACCCAAGACCAGTTCCAATGCAACCACTATTTTTAACGAAAATTACCCCAATTTGGACACTTATTCTTGCCTAACATCCCCCCAGAACCTCCCTGGAAGACTAATTTTACACAATATTGTGAATTATACATCTACCCACAAATAAGACACCATTCCTGGGTAAATGGACCAACCAGAACCAATCAGGACCAGTTCCAATACAAGCACTCGTTGTCATAAAAGTGCCCAAATTAGGCACACTGTTTGTGGAATAACTTTACTTCACAACTACCCTGGAAGATTATTTTATACAGAATGGTCAATATACATCTACCCTCATATGAGACAAAAATTCAGGTTAAATGGACCAAACAGAACCACCCAAGACCAGTTCCAATGCAACCACTATTTTTAACGAAAATTACCCCAATTTGGACACTTATTCTTGCCTAACATCCCCCCAGAACCTCCCTGGAAGACTAATTTTACACAATATTGTGAATTATACATCTACCCACAAATAAGACACCATTCCTGGGTAAATGGACCAACCAGAACCAATCAGGACCAGTTCCAATACAAGCACTCGTTGTCATAAAAGTGCCCAAATTAGGCACACTGTTTGTGGAATAACTTTACTTCACAACTACCCTGGAAGATTATTTTATACAGAATGGTCAATATACATCTACCCTCATATGAGACAAAAATTCAGGTTAAATGGACCAAACAGAACCACCCAAGACCAGTTCCAATGCAACCACTATTTTTAACGAAAATTACCCCAATTTGGACACTTATTCTTGCCTAACATCCACCCAGAAACTCCCTGGAAGATTATTTTATAGAAAATGGTCAATATACATCTCCCCTCATATGAGACAAAAATTCAGGGTAAATGGACCAACCAGAACCGCTCAGGACCAGTTCCAAGACAAGCACTCGTTGTCATAAAAGTGCCCATATTAGGTACATTGATTGTGGCATAACTTTACTTCCCAACTACCCTGGAAGATTATTTTATACAGAATGGTCAATATACATCTACCCTCATAGGAGACAAAAATTCAGGGTAAATGGACCAACCAGAACCACCCAAGACCAGTTCCAAGACAACCACTATTTTTGACGCAATTTACCCCAATTTGGGCACTTATTCTTGCCTAACATCCCCCCAGAACCTCCCTGGAAGACTAATTTTACACAAAATTGTGAAGTATACATCTACCCACAAATAAGACACCATTCCTGGGTAAATGGACCAACCAGAACCACTCAGGACCAGTTCCAACACAAGCACTCGTTGTCATAAAAGTGCCCAAATTAGGCACACTGTTTGTGGAATAACTTTACTTCACAACTACCCTGGAAGATTATTTTATACAGAATGGTCAATATACATCTACCCTCATATGAGACAAAAATTCAGGTTAAATGGACCAAACAGAACCACCCAAGACCAGTTCCAATGCAACCACTATTTTTAACGAAAATTACCCCAATTTGGACACTTATTCTTGCCTAACATCCCCCCAGAACCTCCCTGGAAGACTAATTTTACACAATATTGTGAATTATACATCTACCCACAAATAAGACACCATTCCTGGGTAAATGGACCAACCAGAACCAATCAGGACCAGTTCCAATACAAGCACTCGTTGTCATAAAAGTGCCCAAATTAGGCACACTGTTTGTGGAATAACTTTACTTCACAACTACCCTGGAAGATTATTTTATACAGAATGGTCAATATACATCTACCCTCATATGAGACAAAAATTCAGGTTAAATGGACCAAACAGAACCACCCAAGACCAGTTCCAATGCAACCACTATTTTTAACGAAAATTACCCCAATTTGGACACTTATTCTTGCCTAACATCCACCCAGAAACTCCCTGGAAGATTATTTTATAGAAAATGGTCAATATACATCTCCCCTCATATGAGACAAAAATTCAGGGTAAATGGACCAACCAGAACCGCTCAGGACCAGTTCCAAGACAAGCACTCGTTGTCATAAAAGTGCCCATATTAGGTACATTGATTGTGGCATAACTTTACTTCCCAACTACCCTGGAAGATTATTTTATACAGAATGGTCAATATACATCTACCCTCATAGGAGACAAAAATTCAGGGTAAATGGACCAACCAGAACCACCCAAGACCAGTTCCAAGACAACCACTATTTTTGACGCAATTTACCCCAATTTGGGCACTTATTCTTGCCTAACATCCCCCCAGAACCTCCCTGGAAGACTAATTTTACACAAAATTGTGAAGTATACATCTACCCACAAATAAGACACCATTCCTGGGTAAATGGACCAACCAGAACCACTCAGGACCAGTTCCAACACAAGCACTCGTTGTCATAAAAGTGCCCAAATTAGGCACACTGTTTGTGGAATAACTTTACTTCACAACTACCCTGGAAGATTATTTTATACAGAATGGTCAATATACATCTACCCTCATAGGAGACAAAAATTCAGGGTAAATGGACCAACCAGAACCACCCAAGACCAGTTCCAAGACAACCACTATTTTTGACGCAATTTACCCCAATTTGGGCACTTATTCTTGCCTAACATCCCCCCAGAACCTCCCTGGAAGACTAATTTTACACAAAATTGTGAAGTATACATCTACCCACAAATAAGACACCATTCCTGGGTAAATGGACCAACCAGAACCACTCAGGACCAGTTCCAACACAAGCACTCGTTGTCATAAAAGTGCCCAAATTAGGCACACTGTTTGTGGAATAACTTTACTTCACTACCCTGGAAGATTATTTTATACAGAATGGTCAATATACATCTACCCTCATATGAGACAAAAATTCAGGTTAAATGGACCAAACAGAACCACCCAAGACCAGTTCCAATGCAACCACTATTTTTAACGAAAATTACCCCAATTTGGACACTTATTCTTGCCTAACATCCCCCCAGAACCTCCCTGGAAGACTAATTTTACACAATATTGTGAATTATACATCTACCCACAAATAAGACACCATTCCTGGGTAAATGGACCAACCAGAACCAATCAGGACCAGTTCCAATACAAGCACTCGTTGTCATAAAAGTGCCCAAATTAGGCACACTGTTTGTGGAATAACTTTACTTCACAACTACCCTGGAAGATTATTTTATACAGAATGGTCAATATACATCTACCCTCATATGAGACAAAAATTCAGGTTAAATGGACCAAACAGAACCACCCAAGACCAGTTCCAATGCAACCACTATTTTTAACGAAAATTACCCCAATTTGGACACTTATTCTTGCCTAACATCCCCCCAGAACCTCCCTGGAAGACTAATTTTACACAATATTGTGAATTATACATCTACCCACAAATAAGACACCATTCCTGGGTAAATGGAACAACCAGAACCAATCAGGACCAGTTCCAATACAAGCACTCGTTGTCATAAAAGTGCCCAAATTAGGCACACTGTTTGTGGAATAACTTTACTTCACAACTACCCTGGAAGATTATTTTATACAGAATGGTCAATATACATCTACCCTCATATGAGACAAAAATTCAGGTTAAATGGACCAAACAGAACCACCCAAGACCAGTACCAATGCAACCACTATTTTTAACGAAAATTACCCCAATTTGGACACTTATTCTTGCCTAACATCCACCCAGAAACTCCCTGGAAGATTATTTTATAGAAAATGGTCAATATACATCTCCCCTCATATGAGACAAAAATTCAGGGTAAATGGACCAACCAGAACCACCCAAGACCAGTTCCAAGACAACCACTATTTTTGACGCAATTTACCCCAATTTGGGCACTTATTCTTGCCTAACATCCCCCCAGAACCTCCCTGGAAGACTAATTTTACACAAAATTGTGAAGTATACATCTACCCACAAATAAGACACCATTCCTGGGTAAATGGACCAACCAGAACCACTCAGGACCAGTTCCAACACAAGCACTCGTTGTCATAAAAGTGCCCAAATTAGGCACACTGTTTGTGGAATAACTTTACTTCACAACTACCCTGGAAGATTATTTTATACAGAATGGTCAATATACATCTACCCTCATAGGAGACAAAAATTCAGGGTAAATGGACCAACCAGAACCACCCAAGACCAGTTCCAAGACAACCACTATTTTTGACGCAATTTACCCCAATTTGGGCACTTATTCTTGCCTAACATCCCCCCAGAACCTCCCTGGAAGACTAATTTTACACAAAATTGTGAAGTATAAATCTACCCACAAATAAGACACCATTCCTGGGTAAATGGACCAACCAGAACCACTCAGGACCAGTTCCAACACAAGCACTCGTTGTCATAAAAGTGCCCAAATTAGGCACACTGTTTGTGGAATAACTTTACTTCACTACCCTGGAAGATTATTTTATACAGAATGGTCAATATACATCTACCCTCATATGAGACAAAAATTCAGGTTAAATGGACCAAACAGAACCACCCAAGACCAGTTCCAATGCAACCACTATTTTTAACGAAAATTACCCCAATTTGGACACTTATTCTTGCCTAACATCCCCCCAGAACCTCCCTGGAAGACTAATTTTACACAATATTGTGAATTATACATCTACCCACAAATAAGACACCATTCCTGGGTAAATGGACCAACCAGAACCAATCAGGACCAGTTCCAATACAAGCACTCGTTGTCATAAAAGTGCCCAAATTAGGCACACTGTTTGTGGAATAACTTTACTTCACAACTACCCTGGAAGATTATTTTATACAGAATGGTCAATATACATCTACCCTCATATGAGACAAAAATTCAGGTTAAATGGACCAAACAGAACCACCCAAGACCAGTTCCAATGCAACCACTATTTTTAACGAAAATTACCCCAATTTGGACACTTATTCTTGCCTAACATCCCCCCAGAACCTCCCTGGAAGACTAATTTTACACAATATTGTGAATTATACATCTACCCACAAATAAGACACCATTCCTGGGTAAATGGACCAACCAGAACCAATCAGGACCAGTTCCAATACAAGCACTCGTTGTCATAAAAGTGCCCAAATTAGGCACACTGTTTGTGGAATAACTTTACTTCACAACTACCCTGGAAGATTATTTTATACAGAATGGTCAATATACATCTACCCTCATATGAGACAAAAATTCAGGTTAAATGGACCAAACAGAACCACCCAAGACCAGTTCCAATGCAACCACTATTTTTAACGAAAATTACCCCAATTTGGACACTTATTCTTGCCTAACATCCACCCAGAAACTCCCTGGAAGATTATTTTATAGAAAATGGTCAATATACATCTCCCCTCATATGAGACAAAAATTCAGGGTAAATGGACCAACCAGAACCACCCAAGACCAGTTCCAAGACAACCACTATTTTTGACGCAATTTACCCCAATTTGGGCACTTATTCTTGCCTAACATCCCCCCAGAACCTCCCTGGAAGACTAATTTTACACAAAATTGTGAAGTATACATCTACCCACAAATAAGACACCATTCCTGGGTAAATGGACCAACCAGAACCACTCAGGACCAGTTCCAACACAAGCACTCGTTGTCATAAAAGTGCCCAAATTAGGCACACTGTTTGTGGAATAACTTTACTTCACAACTACCCTGGAAGATTATTTTATACAGAATGGTCAATATACATCTACCCTCATATGAGACAAAAATTCAGGTTAAATGGACCAACCAGAACCACACAAGACCGGTTATAATGCAACCACTATTTTTGACGCAATTTACCCCAATTTGGGGCACTATTTCTGGCTTAAAATCCCCCCAGAACCTCCCTGGAAGACTAATTTTACACAAAATCATCAATAATACATGCACCCACATTTTAGGCACTTTTTCCGGGGAAAATAACCCCCCAGAACCGAAATGGGCTACTTTTTATACAAACCAGTACGCACTGGGCCGCTATGGAACCCGCAGAACTCTGCCACACTGTGGACATTTTTTTTTACTGCAATTAGGGTCAAATTGCCGGGTCAAAAGTGTCATTTCTTCGGGTAAATCACCCTCCTGGGCCCGGTTTTAATGTTTAAAAAGGTCAAATATTTGTATTAAATATATAATATTTGTATTTGATCGATGAGTGCTGATTTAAAACCAATTTTAGTGCATTTTGGGCACTTTTGAGAATGGTCGTATGTCGTCGTATTTGGTCGCGCCGACGTTTATGGCTGTCTTTTACCCAGGAAAATCACCTCCAGTGCCCGATATTCATGTCTGCACTTTGTCTGCACAATATACATCTACCCTCATATGAGACAAAAATTCAGGTTAAATGGACCAACCAGAACCACCCAAGACCAGTTCCAAGACAACCACTATTTTTAACGCAATTTACCCCAATTTGGGCACTATTTCTTGCCTAACATCCCCCCAGAACCTCCCTGGAAGACTAATTTTACACAATATTGTGAATTATACATCTACCCACAAATAGGACACCATTCCTGGGTAAATGGACCAACCAGAACCAATCAGGACCAGTTCCAATACAAGCACTCGTTGTCATAAAAGTGCCCAAATTAGGCACACTGTTTGTGGCATAACTTTACTTCACAACTATCCTGGAAGATTATTTTATACAGAATGGTCAATATACATCTACCCTCATATGAGACAAAAATTCAGGTTAAATGGACCAAACAGAACCACCCAAGACCAGTTCCAATGCAACCACTATTTTTAACGAAAATTACCCCAATTTGGACACTTATTCTTGCCTAACATCCACCCAGAAACTCCCTGGAAGATTATTTTATAGAAAATGGTCAATATACATCTCCCCTCATATGAGACAAAAATTCAGGGTAAATGGACCAACCAGAACCGCTCAGGACCAGTTCCAAGACAAGCACTCGTTGTCATAAAAGTGCCCATATTAGGTACATTGATTGTGGCATAACTTTACTTCCCAACTACCCTGGAAGATTATTTTATACAGAATGGTCAATATACATCTACCCTCATAGGAGACAAAAATTCAGGGTAAATGGACCAACCAGAACCACCCAAGACCAGTTCCAAGACAACCACTATTTTTGACGCAATTTACCCCAATTTGGGCACTTATTCTTGCCTAACATCCCCCCAGAACCTCCCTGGAAGACTAATTTTACACAAAATTGTGAAGTATACATCTACCCACAAATAAGACACCATTCCTGGGTAAATGGACCAACCAGAACCACTCAGGACCAGTTCCAACACAAGCACTCGTTGTCATAAAAGTGCCCAAATTAGGCACACTGTTTGTGGAATAACTTTACTTCACAACTACCCTGGAAGATTATTTTATACAGAATGGTCAATATACATCTACCCTCATATGAGACAAAAATTCAGGTTAAATGGACCAAACAGAACCACCCAAGACCAGTTCCAATGCAACCACTATTTTTAACGAAAATTACCCCAATTTGGACACTTATTCTTGCCTAACATCCCCCCAGAACCTCCCTGGAAGACTAATTTTACACAATATTGTGAATTATACATCTACCCACAAATAAGACACCATTCCTGGGTAAATGGACCAACCAGAACCAATCAGGACCAGTTCCAATACAAGCACTCGTTGTCATAAAAGTGCCCAAATTAGGCACACTGTTTGTGGAATAACTTTACTTCACAACTACCCTGGAAGATTATTTTATACAGAATGGTCAATATACATCTACCCTCATATGAGACAAAAATTCAGGTTAAATGGACCAAACAGAACCACCCAAGACCAGTTCCAATGCAACCACTATTTTTAACGAAAATTACCCCAATTTGGACACTTATTCTTGCCTAACATCCCCCCAGAACCTCCCTGGAAGACTAATTTTACACAATATTGTGAATTATACATCTACCCACAAATAAGACACCATTCCTGGGTAAATGGACCAACCAGAACCAATCAGGACCAGTTCCAATACAAGCACTCGTTGTCATAAAAGTGCCCAAATTAGGCACACTGTTTGTGGAATAACTTTACTTCACAACTACCCTGGAAGATTATTTTATACAGAATGGTCAATATACATCTACCCTCATATGAGACAAAAATTCAGGTTAAATGGACCAAACAGAACCACCCAAGACCAGTACCAATGCAACCACTATTTTTAACGAAAATTACCCCAATTTGGACACTTATTCTTGCCTAACATCCACCCAGAAACTCCCTGGAAGATTATTTTATAGAAAATGGTCAATATACATCTCCCCTCATATGAGACAAAAATTCAGGGTAAATGGACCAACCAGAACCACCCAAGACCAGTTCCAAGACAACCACTATTTTTGACGCAATTTACCCCAATTTGGGCACTTATTCTTGCCTAACATCCCCCCAGAACCTCCCTGGAAGACTAATTTTACACAAAATTGTGAAGTATACATCTACCCACAAATAAGACACCATTCCTGGGTAAATGGACCAACCAGAACCACTCAGGACCAGTTCCAACACAAGCACTCGTTGTCATAAAAGTGCCCAAATTAGGCACACTGTTTGTGGAATAACTTTACTTCACAACTACCCTGGAAGATTATTTTATACAGAATGGTCAATATACATCTACCCTCATAGGAGACAAAAATTCAGGGTAAATGGACCAACCAGAACCACCCAAGACCAGTTCCAAGACAACCACTATTTTTGACGCAATTTACCCCAATTTGGGCACTTATTCTTGCCTAACATCCCCCCAGAACCTCCCTGGAAGACTAATTTTACACAAAATTGTGAAGTATACATCTACCCACAAATAAGACACCATTCCTGGGTAAATGGACCAACCAGAACCACTCAGGACCAGTTCCAACACAAGCACTCGTTGTCATAAAAGTGCCCAAATTAGGCACACTGTTTGTGGAATAACTTTACTTCACTACCCTGGAAGATTATTTTATACAGAATGGTCAATATACATCTACCCTCATATGAGACAAAAATTCAGGTTAAATGGACCAAACAGAACCACCCAAGACCAGTTCCAATGCAACCACTATTTTTAACGAAAATTACCCCAATTTGGACACTTATTCTTGCCTAACATCCCCCCAGAACCTCCCTGGAAGACTAATTTTACACAATATTGTGAATTATACATCTACCCACAAATAAGACACCATTCCTGGGTAAATGGACCAACCAGAACCAATCAGGACCAGTTCCAATACAAGCACTCGTTGTCATAAAAGTGCCCAAATTAGGCACACTGTTTGTGGAATAACTTTACTTCACAACTACCCTGGAAGATTATTTTATACAGAATGGTCAATATACATCTACCCTCATATGAGACAAAAATTCAGGTTAAATGGACCAAACAGAACCACCCAAGACCAGTTCCAATGCAACCACTATTTTTAACGCAATTTACCCCAATTTGGACACTTATTCTTGCCTAACATCCCCCCAGAACCTCCCTGGAAGACTAATTTTACACAATATTGTGAATTATACATCTACCCACAAATAGGACACCATTCCTGGGTAAATGGACCAACCAGAACCAATCAGGACCAGTTCCAATACAAGCACTCGTTGTCATAAAAGTGCCCAAATTAGGCACACTGTTTGTGGCATAACTTTACTTCACAACTATCCTGGAAGATTATTTTATACAGAATGGTCAATATACATCTACCCTCATATGAGACAAAAATTCAGGTTAAATGGACCAAACAGAACCACCCAAGACCAGTTCCAATGCAACCACTATTTTTAACGAAAATTACCCCAATTTGGACACTTATTCTTGCCTAACATCCACCCAGAAACTCCCTGGAAGATTATTTTATAGAAAATGGTCAATATACATCTCCCCTCATATGAGACAAAAATTCAGGGTAAATGGACCAACCAGAACCGCTCAGGACCAGTTCCAAGACAAGCACTCGTTGTCATAAAAGTGCCCATATTAGGTACATTGATTGTGGCATAACTTTACTTCCCAACTACCCTGGAAGATTATTTTATACAGAATGGTCAATATACATCTACCCTCATAGGAGACAAAAATTCAGGGTAAATGGACCAACCAGAACCACCCAAGACCAGTTCCAAGACAACCACTATTTTTGACGCAATTTACCCCAATTTGGGCACTTATTCTTGCCTAACATCCCCCCAGAACCTCCCTGGAAGACTAATTTTACACAAAATTGTGAAGTATACATCTACCCACAAATAAGACACCATTCCTGGGTAAATGGACCAACCAGAACCACTCAGGACCAGTTCCAACACAAGCACTCGTTGTCATAAAAGTGCCCAAATTAGGCACACTGTTTGTGGAATAACTTTACTTCACAACTACCCTGGAAGATTATTTTATACAGAATGGTCAATATACATCTACCCTCATATGAGACAAAAATTCAGGTTAAATGGACCAAACAGAACCACCCAAGACCAGTTCCAATGCAACCACTATTTTTAACGAAAATTACCCCAATTTGGACACTTATTCTTGCCTAACATCCCCCCAGAACCTCCCTGGAAGACTAATTTTACACAATATTGTGAATTATACATCTACCCACAAATAAGACACCATTCCTGGGTAAATGGACCAACCAGAACCAATCAGGACCAGTTCCAATACAAGCACTCGTTGTCATAAAAGTGCCCAAATTAGGCACACTGTTTGTGGAATAACTTTACTTCACAACTACCCTGGAAGATTATTTTATACAGAATGGTCAATATACATCTACCCTCATATGAGACAAAAATTCAGGTTAAATGGACCAAACAGAACCACCCAAGACCAGTTCCAATGCAACCACTATTTTTAACGAAAATTACCCCAATTTGGACACTTATTCTTGCCTAACATCCACCCAGAAACTCCCTGGAAGATTATTTTATAGAAAATGGTCAATATACATCTCCCCTCATATGAGACAAAAATTCAGGGTAAATGGACCAACCAGAACCGCTCAGGACCAGTTCCAAGACAAGCACTCGTTGTCATAAAAGTGCCCATATTAGGTACATTGATTGTGGCATAACTTTACTTCCCAACTACCCTGGAAGATTATTTTATACAGAATGGTCAATATACATCTACCCTCATAGGAGACAAAAATTCAGGGTAAATGGACCAACCAGAACCACCCAAGACCAGTTCCAAGACAACCACTATTTTTGACGCAATTTACCCCAATTTGGGCACTTATTCTTGCCTAACATCCCCCCAGAACCTCCCTGGAAGACTAATTTTACACAAAATTGTGAAGTATACATCTACCCACAAATAAGACACCATTCCTGGGTAAATGGACCAACCAGAACCACTCAGGACCAGTTCCAACACAAGCACTCGTTGTCATAAAAGTGCCCAAATTAGGCACACTGTTTGTGGAATAACTTTACTTCACAACTACCCTGGAAGATTATTTTATACAGAATGGTCAATATACATCTACCCTCATAGGAGACAAAAATTCAGGGTAAATGGACCAACCAGAACCACCCAAGACCAGTTCCAAGACAACCACTATTTTTGACGCAATTTACCCCAATTTGGGCACTTATTCTTGCCTAACATCCCCCCAGAACCTCCCTGGAAGACTAATTTTACACAAAATTGTGAAGTATACATCTACCCACAAATAAGACACCATTCCTGGGTAAATGGACCAACCAGAACCACTCAGGACCAGTTCCAACACAAGCACTCGTTGTCATAAAAGTGCCCAAATTAGGCACACTGTTTGTGGAATAACTTTACTTCACTACCCTGGAAGATTATTTTATACAGAATGGTCAATATACATCTACCCTCATATGAGACAAAAATTCAGGTTAAATGGACCAAACAGAACCACCCAAGACCAGTTCCAATGCAACCACTATTTTTAACGAAAATTACCCCAATTTGGACACTTATTCTTGCCTAACATCCCCCCAGAACCTCCCTGGAAGACTAATTTTACACAATATTGTGAATTATACATCTACCCACAAATAAGACACCATTCCTGGGTAAATGGACCAACCAGAACCAATCAGGACCAGTTCCAATACAAGCACTCGTTGTCATAAAAGTGCCCAAATTAGGCACACTGTTTGTGGAATAACTTTACTTCACAACTACCCTGGAAGATTATTTTATACAGAATGGTCAATATACATCTACCCTCATATGAGACAAAAATTCAGGTTAAATGGACCAAACAGAACCACCCAAGACCAGTTCCAATGCAACCACTATTTTTAACGAAAATTACCCCAATTTGGACACTTATTCTTGCCTAACATCCCCCCAGAACCTCCCTGGAAGACTAATTTTACACAATATTGTGAATTATACATCTACCCACAAATAAGACACCATTCCTGGGTAAATGGACCAACCAGAACCAATCAGGACCAGTTCCAATACAAGCACTCGTTGTCATAAAAGTGCCCAAATTAGGCACACTGTTTGTGGAATAACTTTACTTCACAACTACCCTGGAAGATTATTTTATACAGAATGGTCAATATACATCTACCCTCATATGAGACAAAAATTCAGGTTAAATGGACCAAACAGAACCACCCAAGACCAGTACCAATGCAACCACTATTTTTAACGAAAATTACCCCAATTTGGACACTTATTCTTGCCTAACATCCACCCAGAAACTCCCTGGAAGATTATTTTATAGAAAATGGTCAATATACATCTCCCCTCATATGAGACAAAAATTCAGGGTAAATGGACCAACCAGAACCACCCAAGACCAGTTCCAAGACAACCACTATTTTTGACGCAATTTACCCCAATTTGGGCACTTATTCTTGCCTAACATCCCCCCAGAACCTCCCTGGAAGACTAATTTTACACAAAATTGTGAAGTATACATCTACCCACAAATAAGACACCATTCCTGGGTAAATGGACCAACCAGAACCACTCAGGACCAGTTCCAACACAAGCACTCGTTGTCATAAAAGTGCCCAAATTAGGCACACTGTTTGTGGAATAACTTTACTTCACAACTACCCTGGAAGATTATTTTATACAGAATGGTCAATATACATCTACCCTCATAGGAGACAAAAATTCAGGGTAAATGGACCAACCAGAACCACCCAAGACCAGTTCCAAGACAACCACTATTTTTGACGCAATTTACCCCAATTTGGGCACTTATTCTTGCCTAACATCCCCCCAGAACCTCCCTGGAAGACTAATTTTACACAAAATTGTGAAGTATACATCTACCCACAAATAAGACACCATTCCTGGGTAAATGGACCAACCAGAACCACTCAGGACCAGTTCCAACACAAGCACTCGTTGTCATAAAAGTGCCCAAATTAGGCACACTGTTTGTGGAATAACTTTACTTCACTACCCTGGAAGATTATTTTATACAGAATGGTCAATATACATCTACCCTCATATGAGACAAAAATTCAGGTTAAATGGACCAAACAGAACCACCCAAGACCAGTTCCAATGCAACCACTATTTTTAACGAAAATTACCCCAATTTGGACACTTATTCTTGCCTAACATCCCCCCAGAACCTCCCTGGAAGACTAATTTTACACAATATTGTGAATTATACATCTACCCACAAATAAGACACCATTCCTGGGTAAATGGACCAACCAGAACCAATCAGGACCAGTTCCAATACAAGCACTCGTTGTCATAAAAGTGCCCAAATTAGGCACACTGTTTGTGGAATAACTTTACTTCACAACTACCCTGGAAGATTATTTTATACAGAATGGTCAATATACATCTACCCTCATATGAGACAAAAATTCAGGTTAAATGGACCAAACAGAACCACCCAAGACCAGTTCCAATGCAACCACTATTTTTAACGAAAATTACCCCAATTTGGACACTTATTCTTGCCTAACATCCACCCAGAAACTCCCTGGAAGATTATTTTATAGAAAATGGTCAATATACATCTCCCCTCATATGAGACAAAAATTCAGGGTAAATGGACCAACCAGAACCGCTCAGGACCAGTTCCAAGACAAGCACTCGTTGTCATAAAAGTGCCCATATTAGGTACATTGATTGTGGCATAACTTTACTTCCCAACTACCCTGGAAGATTATTTTATACAGAATGGTCAATATACATCTACCCTCATAGGAGACAAAAATTCAGGGTAAATGGACCAACCAGAACCACCCAAGACCAGTTCCAAGACAACCACTATTTTTGACGCAATTTACCCCAATTTGGGCACTTATTCTTGCCTAACATCCCACCAGAACCTCCCTGGAAGACTAATTTTACACAAAATTGTGAAGTATACATCTACCCACAAATAAGACACCATTCCTGGGTAAATGGACCAACCAGAACCACTCAGGACCAGTTCCAACACAAGCACTCGTTGTCATAAAAGTGCCCAAATTAGGCACACTGTTTGTGGAATAACTTTACTTCCCAACTACCCTGGAAGATTATTTTATACAGAATGGTCAATATACATCTACCCTCATAGGAGACAAAAATTCAGGGTAAATGGACCAACCAGAACCACCCAAGACCAGTTCCAAGACAACCACTATTTTTGACGCAATTTACCCCAATTTGGGCACTTATTCTTGCCTAACATCCCCCCAGAACCTCCCTGGAAGACTAATTTTACACAAAATTGTGAAGTATACATCTACCCACAAATAAGACACCATTCCTGGGTAAATGGACCAACCAGAACCACTCAGGACCAGTTCCAACACAAGCACTCGTTGTCATAAAAGTGCCCAAATTAGGCACACTGTTTGTGGAATAACTTTACTTCACTACCCTGGAAGATTATTTTATACAGAATGGTCAATATACATCTACCCTCATATGAGACAAAAATTCAGGTTAAATGGACCAAACAGAACCACCCAAGACCAGTTCCAATGCAACCACTATTTTTAACGAAAATTACCCCAATTTGGACACTTATTCTTGCCTAACATCCCCCCAGAACCTCCCTGGAAGACTAATTTTACACAATATTGTGAATTATACATCTACCCACAAATAAGACACCATTCCTGGGTAAATGGACCAACCAGAACCAATCAGGACCAGTTCCAATACAAGCACTCGTTGTCATAAAAGTGCCCAAATTAGGCACACTGTTTGTGGAATAACTTTACTTCACAACTACCCTGGAAGATTATTTTATACAGAATGGTCAATATACATCTACCCTCATATGAGACAAAAATTCAGGTTAAATGGACCAAACAGAACCACCCAAGACCAGTTCCAATGCAACCACTATTTTTAACGAAAATTACCCCAATTTGGACACTTATTCTTGCCTAACATCCACCCAGAAACTCCCTGGAAGATTATTTTATAGAAAATGGTCAATATACATCTCCCCTCATATGAGACAAAAATTCAGGGTAAATGGACCAACCAGAACCGCTCAGGACCAGTTCCAAGACAAGCACTCGTTGTCATAAAAGTGCCCATATTAGGTACATTGATTGTGGCATAACTTTACTTCCCAACTACCCTGGAAGATTATTTTATACAGAATGGTCAATATACATCTACCCTCATAGGAGACAAAAATTCAGGGTAAATGGACCAACCAGAACCACCCAAGACCAGTTCCAAGACAACCACTATTTTTGACGCAATTTACCCCAATTTGGGCACTTATTCTTGCCTAACATCCCCCCAGAACCTCCCTGGAAGACTAATTTTACACAAAATTGTGAAGTATACATCTACCCACAAATAAGACACCATTCCTGGGTAAATGGACCAACCAGAACCACTCAGGACCAGTTCCAACACAAGCACTCGTTGTCATAAAAGTGCCCAAATTAGGCACACTGTTTGTGGAATAACTTTACTTCACAACTACCCTGGAAGATTATTTTATACAGAATGGTCAATATACATCTACCCTCATAGGAGACAAAAATTCAGGGTAAATGGACCAACCAGAACCACCCAAGACCAGTTCCAAGACAACCACTATTTTTGACGCAATTTACCCCAATTTGGGCACTTATTCTTGCCTAACATCCCCCCAGAACCTCCCTGGAAGACTAATTTTACACAAAATTGTGAAGTATACATCTACCCACAAATAAGACACCATTCCTGGGTAAATGGACCAACCAGAACCACTCAGGACCAGTTCCAACACAAGCACTCGTTGTCATAAAAGTGCCCAAATTAGGCACACTGTTTGTGGAATAACTTTACTTCACTACCCTGGAAGATTATTTTATACAGAATGGTCAATATACATCTACCCTCATATGAGACAAAAATTCAGGTTAAATGGACCAAACAGAACCACCCAAGACCAGTTCCAATGCAACCACTATTTTTAACGAAAATTACCCCAATTTGGACACTTATTCTTGCCTAACATCCCCCCAGAACCTCCCTGGAAGACTAATTTTACACAATATTGTGAATTATACATCTACCCACAAATAAGACACCATTCCTGGGTAAATGGACCAACCAGAACCAATCAGGACCAGTTCCAATACAAGCACTCGTTGTCATAAAAGTGCCCAAATTAGGCACACTGTTTGTGGAATAACTTTACTTCACAACTACCCTGGAAGATTATTTTATACAGAATGGTCAATATACATCTACCCTCATATGAGACAAAAATTCAGGTTAAATGGACCAAACAGAACCACCCAAGACCAGTTCCAATGCAACCACTATTTTTAACGAAAATTACCCCAATTTGGACACTTATTCTTGCCTAACATCCCCCCAGAACCTCCCTGGAAGACTAATTTTACACAATATTGTGAATTATACATCTACCCACAAATAAGACACCATTCCTGGGTAAATGGACCAACCAGAACCAATCAGGACCAGTTCCAATACAAGCACTCGTTGTCATAAAAGTGCCCAAATTAGGCACACTGTTTGTGGAATAACTTTACTTCACAACTACCCTGGAAGATTATTTTATACAGAATGGTCAATATACATCTACCCTCATATGAGACAAAAATTCAGGTTAAATGGACCAAACAGAACCACCCAAGACCAGTACCAATGCAACCACTATTTTTAACGAAAATTACCCCAATTTGGACACTTATTCTTGCCTAACATCCACCCAGAAACTCCCTGGAAGATTATTTTATAGAAAATGGTCAATATACATCTCCCCTCATATGAGACAAAAATTCAGGGTAAATGGACCAACCAGAACCACCCAAGACCAGTTCCAAGACAACCACTATTTTTGACGCAATTTACCCCAATTTGGGCACTTATTCTTGCCTAACATCCCCCCAGAACCTCCCTGGAAGACTAATTTTACACAAAATTGTGAAGTATACATCTACCCACAAATAAGACACCATTCCTGGGTAAATGGACCAACCAGAACCACTCAGGACCAGTTCCAACACAAGCACTCGTTGTCATAAAAGTGCCCAAATTAGGCACACTGTTTGTGGAATAACTTTACTTCACAACTACCCTGGAAGATTATTTTATACAGAATGGTCAATATACATCTACCCTCATAGGAGACAAAAATTCAGGGTAAATGGACCAACCAGAACCACCCAAGACCAGTTCCAAGACAACCACTATTTTTGACGCAATTTACCCCAATTTGGGCACTTATTCTTGCCTAACATCCCCCCAGAACCTCCCTGGAAGACTAATTTTACACAAAATTGTGAAGTATACATCTACCCACAAATAAGACACCATTCCTGGGTAAATGGACCAACCAGAACCACTCAGGACCAGTTCCAACACAAGCACTCGTTGTCATAAAAGTGCCCAAATTAGGCACACTGTTTGTGGAATAACTTTACTTCACTACCCTGGAAGATTATTTTATACAGAATGGTCAATATACATCTACCCTCATATGAGACAAAAATTCAGGTTAAATGGACCAAACAGAACCACCCAAGACCAGTTCCAATGCAACCACTATTTTTAACGAAAATTACCCCAATTTGGACACTTATTCTTGCCTAACATCCCCCCAGAACCTCCCTGGAAGACTAATTTTACACAATATTGTGAATTATACATCTACCCACAAATAAGACACCATTCCTGGGTAAATGGACCAACCAGAACCAATCAGGACCAGTTCCAATACAAGCACTCGTTGTCATAAAAGTGCCCAAATTAGGCACACTGTTTGTGGAATAACTTTACTTCACAACTACCCTGGAAGATTATTTTATACAGAATGGTCAATATACATCTACCCTCATATGAGACAAAAATTCAGGTTAAATGGACCAAACAGAACCACCCAAGACCAGTTCCAATGCAACCACTATTTTTAACGAAAATTACCCCAATTTGGACACTTATTCTTGCCTAACATCCCCCCAGAACCTCCCTGGAAGACTAATTTTACACAATATTGTGAATTATACATCTACCCACAAATAAGACACCATTCCTGGGTAAATGGACCAACCAGAACCAATCAGGACCAGTTCCAATACAAGCACTCGTTGTCATAAAAGTGCCCAAATTAGGCACACTGTTTGTGGAATAACTTTACTTCACAACTACCCTGGAAGATTATTTTATACAGAATGGTCAATATACATCTACCCTCATATGAGACAAAAATTCAGGTTAAATGGACCAAACAGAACCACCCAAGACCAGTACCAATGCAACCACTATTTTTAACGAAAATTACCCCAATTTGGACACTTATTCTTGCCTAACATCCACCCAGAAACTCCCTGGAAGATTATTTTATAGAAAATGGTCAATATACATCTCCCCTCATATGAGACAAAAATTCAGGGTAAATGGACCAACCAGAACCACCCAAGACCAGTTCCAAGACAACCACTATTTTTGACGCAATTTACCCCAATTTGGGCACTTATTCTTGCCTAACATCCCCCCAGAACCTCCCTGGAAGACTAATTTTACACAAAATTGTGAAGTATACATCTACCCACAAATAAGACACCATTCCTGGGTAAATGGACCAACCAGAACCACTCAGGACCAGTTCCAACACAAGCACTCGTTGTCATAAAAGTGCCCAAATTAGGCACACTGTTTGTGGAATAACTTTACTTCACAACTACCCTGGAAGATTATTTTATACAGAATGGTCAATATACATCTACCCTCATAGGAGACAAAAATTCAGGGTAAATGGACCAACCAGAACCACCCAAGACCAGTTCCAAGACAACCACTATTTTTGACGCAATTTACCCCAATTTGGGCACTTATTCTTGCCTAACATCCCCCCAGAACCTCCCTGGAAGACTAATTTTACACAAAATTGTGAAGTATACATCTACCCACAAATAAGACACCATTCCTGGGTAAATGGACCAACCAGAACCACTCAGGACCAGTTCCAACACAAGCACTCGTTGTCATAAAAGTGCCCAAATTAGGCACACTGTTTGTGGAATAACTTTACTTCACTACCCTGGAAGATTATTTTATACAGAATGGTCAATATACATCTACCCTCATATGAGACAAAAATTCAGGTTAAATGGACCAAACAGAACCACCCAAGACCAGTTCCAATGCAACCACTATTTTTAACGAAAATTACCCCAATTTGGACACTTATTCTTGCCTAACATCCCCCCAGAACCTCCCTGGAAGACTAATTTTACACAATATTGTGAATTATACATCTACCCACAAATAAGACACCATTCCTGGGTAAATGGACCAACCAGAACCAATCAGGACCAGTTCCAATACAAGCACTCGTTGTCATAAAAGTGCCCAAATTAGGCACACTGTTTGTGGAATAACTTTACTTCACAACTACCCTGGAAGATTATTTTATACAGAATGGTCAATATACATCTACCCTCATATGAGACAAAAATTCAGGTTAAATGGACCAAACAGAACCACCCAAGACCAGTTCCAATGCAACCACTATTTTTAACGAAAATTACCCCAATTTGGACACTTATTCTTGCCTAACATCCCCCCAGAACCTCCCTGGAAGACTAATTTTACACAATATTGTGAATTATACATCTACCCACAAATAAGACACCATTCCTGGGTAAATGGACCAACCAGAACCAATCAGGACCAGTTCCAATACAAGCACTCGTTGTCATAAAAGTGCCCAAATTAGGCACACTGTTTGTGGAATAACTTTACTTCACAACTACCCTGGAAGATTATTTTATACAGAATGGTCAATATACATCTACCCTCATATGAGACAAAAATTCAGGTTAAATGGACCAAACAGAACCACCCAAGACCAGTACCAATGCAACCACTATTTTTAACGAAAATTACCCCAATTTGGACACTTATTCTTGCCTAACATCCACCCAGAAACTCCCTGGAAGATTATTTTATAGAAAATGGTCAATATACATCTCCCCTCATATGAGACAAAAATTCAGGGTAAATGGACCAACCAGAACCACCCAAGACCAGTTCCAAGACAACCACTATTTTTGACGCAATTTACCCCAATTTGGGCACTTATTCTTGCCTAACATCCCCCCAGAACCTCCCTGGAAGACTAATTTTACACAAAATTGTGAAGTATACATCTACCCACAAATAAGACACCATTCCTGGGTAAATGGACCAACCAGAACCACTCAGGACCAGTTCCAACACAAGCACTCGTTGTCATAAAAGTGCCCAAATTAGGCACACTGTTTGTGGAATAACTTTACTTCACAACTACCCTGGAAGATTATTTTATACAGAATGGTCAATATACATCTACCCTCATAGGAGACAAAAATTCAGGGTAAATGGACCAACCAGAACCACCCAAGACCAGTTCCAAGACAACCACTATTTTTGACGCAATTTACCCCAATTTGGGCACTTATTCTTGCCTAACATCCCCCCAGAACCTCCCTGGAAGACTAATTTTACACAAAATTGTGAAGTATACATCTACCCACAAATAAGACACCATTCCTGGGTAAATGGACCAACCAGAACCACTCAGGACCAGTTCCAACACAAGCACTCGTTGTCATAAAAGTGCCCAAATTAGGCACACTGTTTGTGGAATAACTTTACTTCACTAC
>NW_027520092.1:0-76964 GCF_051989625.1 Stigmatopora argus | reverse complement strand
TGTGTAAGAGTCACAACTACTATGGCCGTTTACCCGGCCTGTGTAAGAGTCACAACTACTATGGCCGTTTACCCGGCCTGTGTAAGAGTCACATCTACTATCGCCGTTTACCCAGCCTCTGTAAGAGTCACAACTACTATCGCCGTTTACCCGGCCTGTGTAAGAGTCACAACTACTATGGCCGTTTACCCGGCCTGTGTAAGAGTCACAACTACTATGGCCGTTTACCCGGCCTGTGTAAGAGTCACAACTACTATGGCCGTTTACCCGGCCTGTGTAAGAGTCACATCTACTATGGCCGTTTACCCGGCCTGTGTAAGAGTCACAACTACTATGGCCGTTTACCCGGCCTGTGTAAGAGTCACAACTACTATGGCCGTTTACCCGGCCTGTGTAAGAGTCGCAACTACTATCGCCGTTTACCCGGCCTGTGTAAGAGTCACAACTACTATGGCCGTTTACCCGGCCTGTGTAAGAGTCACAACTACTATGGCTGTTTACCCGGCCTGTGTAAGAGTCACATCTACTATGGCCGTTTACCCGGCCTGTGTAAGAGTCACATCTACTATGGCCGTTTACCCGGCCTGTGTAAGAGTCACAACTACTATGGCCGTTTACCCGGCCTGTGTAAGAGTCACAACTACTATGGCCGTTTACCCGGCCTGTGTAAGAGTCACATCTACTATCGCCGTTTACCCGGCCTGTGTAAGAGTCACAACTACTATGGCCGTTTACCCGGCCTGTGTAAGAGTCACAACTACTATGGCCGTTTACCCGGCCTGTGTAAGAGTCACAACTACTATCGCCGTTTACCCGGCCTGTGTAAGAGTCACATCTACTATCGCCGTTTACCCGGCCTGTGTAAGAGTCACAACTACTATGGCCGTTTACCCGGCCTGTGTAAGAGTCACAACTACTATGGCCGTTTACCCGGCCTGTGTAAGAGTCACAACTACTATGGCCGTTTACCCGGCCTGTGTAAGAGTCACAACTACTATCGCCGTTTACCCGGCCTGTGTAAGAGTCACAACTACTATGGCCGTTTACCCGGCCTGTGTAAGAGTCACAACTACTATCGGCCGTTTACCCGGCCTGTGTAAGAGTCACAACTACTATCGCCGTTTACCCGGCCTGTGTAAGAGTCACAACTACTATGGCCGTTTACCCGGCCTGTGTAAGAGTCACAACTACTATGGCCGTTTACCCGGCCTGTGTAAGAGTCACAACTACTATGGCCGTTTACCCGGCCTGTGTAAGAGTCACAACTACTATCGCCGTTTACCCGGCCTGTGTAAGAGTCACAACTACTATGGCCGTTTACCCGGCCTGTGTAAGAGTCACAACTACTATGGCCGTTTACCCGGCCTGTGTAAGAGTCACAACTACTATGGCCGTTTACCCGGCCTGTGTAAGAGTCACAACTACTATGGCCGTTTACCCGGCCTGTGTAAGAGTCACAACTACTATCGCCGTTTACCCGGCCTGTGTAAGAGTCACATCTACTATCGCCGTTTACCCCGGCCTGTGTAAGAGTCACAACTACTATGGCCGTTTACCCGGCCTGTGTAAGAGTCACAACTACTATCGCCGTTTACCCGGCCTGTGTAAGAGTCACATCTACTATCGCCGTTTACCCGGCCTGTGTAAGAGTCACAACTACTATGGCCGTTTACCCGGCCTGTGTAAGAGTCACAACTACTATGGCCGTTTACCCGGCCTGTGTAAGAGTCACAACTACTATGGCCGTTTACCCGGCCTGTGTAAGAGTCACAACTACTATCGCCGTTTACCCGGCCTGTGTAAGAGTCACATCCACTATCGCCGTTTACCCGGCCTGTGTAACAGTCACAACTACTATGGCCGTTTACCCGGCCTGTGTAAGAGTCACAACTACTATGGCCGTTTACCCGGCCTGTGTAAGAGTCACAACTACTATCGCCGTTTACCCGGCCTGTGTAAGAGTCACATCTACTATCGCCGTTTACCCGGCCTGTGTAAGAGTCACATCTACTATCGCCGTTTACCCGGCCTGTGTAAGAGTCACAACTACAATGGCCGTTTACCCGGCCTGTGTAAGAGTCACAACTACTATGGCCGTTTACCCGGCCTGTGTAAGAGTCACAACTACTATCGCCGTTTACCCGGCCTGTGTAGGAGTCACATCTACTATCGCCGTTTACCCGGCCTGTGTAAGAGTCACAACTACTATGGCCGTTTACCCGGCCTGTGTAAGAGTCACAACTACTATGGCCGTTTACCCGGCCTGTGTAAGAGTCACAACTACTATGGCCGTTTACCCGGCCTGTGTAAGAGTCACAACTACTATCGCCGTTTACCCGGGCTGTGTAAGAGTCACATCTACTATCGCCGTTTACCCGGCCTGTGTAAGAGTCACAACTACTATGGCCGTTTACCCGGCCTGTGTAAGAGTCACAACTACTATGGCCGTTTACCCGGCCTGTGTAAGAGTCACAACTACTATCGCCGTTTACCCGGCCTGTGTAAGAGTCACATCTACTATCGCCGTTTACCCGGCCTGTGTAAGAGTCACAACTACTATGGCCGTTTACCCGGCCTGTGTAAGAGTCACAACTACTATGGCCGTTTACCCGGCCTGTGTAAGAGTCACAACTACTATCGCCGTTTACCCGGCCTGTGTAAGAGTCACATCTACTATGGCCGTTTACCCGGCCTGTGTAAGAGTCACAACTACTATCGCCGTTTACCCGGCCTGTGTAAGAGTCACATCTACTATCGCCGTTTACCCGGCCTGTGTAAGAGTCACAACTACTATGGCCGTTTACCCGGCCTGTGTAAGAGTCACAACTACTATGGCCGTTTACCCGGCCTGTGTAAGAGTCACAACTACTATGGCCGTTTACCCGGCCTGTGTAAGAGTCACATCTACTATCGCCGTTTACCCGGCCTGTGTAAGAGTCACAACTACTATGGCCGTTTACCCGGCCTGTGTAAGAGTCACAACTACTATGGCCGTTTACCCGGCCTGTGTAAGAGTCACAACTACTATCGCCGTTTACCCGGCCTGTGTAAGAGTCACATCTACTATCGCCGTTTACCCGGCCTGTGTAAGAGTCACAACTACTATCGCCGTTTACCCGGCCTGTGTAAGAGTCACAACTACTATGGCCGTTTACCCGGCCTGTGTAAGAGTCACAACTACTATCGCCGTTTACCCGGCCTGTGTAAGAGTCACATCTACTATCGCCGTTTACCCGGCCTGTGTAAGAGTCACAACTACTATGGCCGTTTACCCGGCCTGTGTAAGAGTCACAACTACTATGGCCGTTTACCCGGCCTGTGTAAGAGTCACAACTACTATCGCCGTTTACCCGGCCTGTGTAAGAGTCACATCTACTATGGCCGTTTACCCGGCCTGTGTAAGAGTCACAACTACTATCGCCGTTTACCCGGCCTGTGTAAGAGTCACATCTACTATCGCCGTTTACCCGGCCTGTGTAAGAGTCACAACTACTATGGCCGTTTACCCGGCCTGTGTAAGAGTCACAACTACTATGGCCGTTTACCCGGCCTGTGTAAGAGTCACAACTACTATCGCCGTTTACCCGGCCTGTGTAAGAGTCACATCTACTATCGCCGTTTACCCGGCCTGTGTAAGAGTCACAACTACTATCGCCGTTTACCCGGCCTGTGTAAGAGTCACAACTACTATGGCCGTTTACCCGGCCTGTGTAAGAGTCACAACTACTATCGCCGTTTACCCGGCCTGTGTAAGAGTCACATCTACTATCGCCGTTTACCCGGCCTGTGTAAGAGTCACAACTACTATGGCCGTTTACCCGGCCTGTGTAAGAGTCACAACTACTATGGCCGTTTACCCGGCCTGTGTAAGAGTCACAACTACTATGGCCGTTTACCCGGCCTGTGTAAGAGTCACATCTACTATCGCCGTTTACCCGGCTTGTGTAAGAGTCACAACTACTATGGCCGTTTACCCGGCCTGTGTAAGAGTCACAACTACTATGGCCGTTTACCCGGCCTGTGTAAGAGTCACAACTACTATCGCCGTTTACCCGGCCTGTGTAAGAGTCACATCTACTATCGCCGTTTACCCGGCCTGTGTAAGAGTCACAACTACTATGGCCGTTTACCCGGCCTGTGTAAGAGTCACAACTACTATGGCCGTTTACCCGGCCTGTGTAAGAGTCACAACTACTATGGCCGTTTACCCGGCCTGTCTAAGAGTCCCCTGCAACCAAACGAACTGTCGAAGACACAAATCTACAATGGACATAGTGTAAAATGGTCCAATTCAAGTAAGTTATTCATTTGGCATCAATCGAATTTATAGAAATCAAGTTTTAATGAAAATTATCAAACTCGGCCAAAACATGCTTTTCAGCCCCTGAAAAGCACATTTTGGCCATAAAAACTGAATATGTCCCCTGCAACGAAATGAACTGTCAGAGACACAAATCTACAATGGACATAGTGTAAAATGGTCCAATTCAAGTAAGTTATTCATTTGGCATCATTCGAAGTGATAGAAATCAAGTTTTAATGAAAATTATCATACTCGGCCAAAACATGCTTTTCAGCCTCTGAAAAGCACATTTTGGCCATAAAAACTGAATATGTCCCCTGCAACCAAACGAACTGTCAGAGACACAAATCTACAATGGACATAGTGTAAAATGGTCCAATTCAAGTAAATTATTCATTTGGCATCATTCGAAGTGATAGAAATCAAGTTTTAATGAAAATTATCATACTCGGCCAAAACATGCTTTTCAGCCTCTGAAAAGCACATTTCGGCCATCAAAACTGAAAATGTCCCCTGCAACCAAACGAACTGTCGGAGACACAAATCTACAATGGACATAGTGTAAAATGGTCCAATTCAAGTAAGTTATTCATTTGGCATCAATCAAAGTGATAGAAATCAAGTTTTAATGAAAATTATCAAACTCGGCCAAAACATGCTTTTCAGCCCCTGAAAAGCACATTTTGGCCATAAAAACTGAATATGTCCCCTGCAACCAAACGAACTGTCAGAGACACAAATCTACAATGGACATAGTGTAAAATGGTCCAATTCAAGTAAGTTATTCATTTGGCATCATTCGAAGTGATAGAAATTAAGTTTTAATGAAAATTATCATACTCTGCCAAAACATGCTTTTCAGCCTCTGAAAAGCACATTTTGGCCATAAAAACTGAAAATGTCCCCTGCAACCAAACGAACTGTCGGAGACACAAATCTACAATGGACATAGTGTAAAATGGTCCAATTCAAGTAAGTTATTCATTTGGCATCATTCGAAGTGATAGAAATTAAGTTTTAATGAAAATCATCATACTCGGCCAAAACATGCTTTTCAGCCCCTGAAAAGCACATTTTGGCCATAAAAACTGAAAATGTCCCCTGCAACCAAACGAACTGTCGGAGACACAAATCTACAATTGACATAGTGTAAAATGGTCCAATTCAAGTAAGTTATTCATTTGGCATCATTCGAAGTGATAGAAATCAAGTTTTAATGAAAATTATCATACTCGGCCAAAACATGCTTTTCAGCCCCTGAAAAGCACATTTTGGCCATAAAAACTGAATATGTCCCCTGCAACCAAACGAACTGTCAGAGACACAAATCTACAATGGACATAGTGTAAAATGGTCAAATTCAAGTAAGTTATTCATTTGGCATCATTCGAATGGATAGAAATCAAGTTTTAATGAAAATTA
The DNA here is from genome assembly GCF_051989625.1 of Stigmatopora argus. Lineage (NCBI taxonomy): Eukaryota > Metazoa > Chordata > Actinopteri > Syngnathiformes > Syngnathidae > Stigmatopora > Stigmatopora argus. The sequence goes on along the minus strand of NW_027520092.1, from coordinate 71,239 downwards.
TCATATTCTGCCAAAACGTGCTTTTCAGCCCCTGAAAAGCACATTTTGGCCATAAAAACTGAATATGTCCCCTGCAACGAAATGAACTGTCAGAGACACAAATCTACAATGGACATAGTGTAAAATGGTCCAATTCAAGTAAGTTATTCATTTGGCATCATTCGAAGTGATAGAAATCAAGTTTTAATGAAAATTACCATACTCGGCCAAAACATGCTTTTCAGCCTCTGAAAAGCACATTTTGGCCATAAAAACTGAAAATGTCCCCTGCAACCAAACGAACTGTCGGAGACACAAATCTACAATGGACATAGTGTAAAATGGTCCAATTCAAGTAAGTTATTCATTTGGCATCAATCGAAGTGATAGAAATCAAGTTTTAATGAAAATTATCAAACTCGGCCAAAACATGCTTTTCAGACCCTGAAAAGCACATTTTGGCCATAAAAACTGAAAATGTCCCCTGCAACCAAACGAACTGTCGGAGACACAAATCTACAATGGACATAGTGTAAAATGGTCCAATTCAAGTAAGTTATTCATTTGGCATCAATCGAAGTGATAGAAATCAAGTTTTAATGAAAATTATCAAACTCGGCCAAAACATGCTTTTCAGCCCCTGAAAAGCACATTTTGGCCATAAAAACTGAATATGTCCCCTGCAACCAAACGAACTGTCAGAGACACAAATCTACAATGGACATAGTGTAAAATGGTCCAATTCAAGTAAGTTATTCATTTGGCATCATTCGAAGTGATAGAAATTAAGTTTTAATGAAAATCATCATACTCTGCCAAAACATGCTTTTCAGCCTCTGAAAAGCACATTTTGGCCATAAAAACTGAATATGTCCCCTGCAACGAAATGAACTGTCAGAGACACAAATCTACAATGGACATAGTGTAAAATGGTCCAATTCAAGTAAGTTATTCATTTGGCATCATTCGAAGTGATAGAAATCAAGTTTTAATGAAAATAATCAAACTCGGCCAAAACATGCTATTCAGCCCCTGAAAAGCACATTTTGGCCATAAAAACTGAATATGTCCCCTGCAACGAAATGAACTGTCAGAGACACAAATTTACAATGGACATAGTGTAAAATGGTCCAATTCAAGTAAGTTATTCATTTGGCATCATTCGAAGTGATAGAAATCAAGTTTTAATGAAAATTGTCATACTCGGCCAAAACATGCTTTTCAGCCTCTGAAAAGCACATTTTGGCCATAAAAACTGAATATGTCCCCTGCAACCAAACGAACTGTCAGAGACACAAATCTACAATGGACATAGTGTAAAATGGTCCAATTCAAGTAAGTTATTCATTTGGCATCATTCGAAGTGATAGAAATCAAGTTTTAATGAAAATTATCATACTCGGCCAAAACATGCTTTTCAGCCTCTGAAAAGCACATTTTGGCCATAAAAACTGAAAATGTCCCCTGCAACCAAACGAACTGTCGGAGACACAAATCTACAATGGACATAGTGTAAAATGGTCCAATTCAAGTAAGTTATTCATTTGGCATCATTCGAATGGATAGAAATCAAGTTTTAATGAAAATTATCATACTCGGCCAAAACATGCTTTTCAGCCTCTGAAAAGCACATTTTGGCCATAAAAACTGAAAATGTCCCCTGCAACCAAACGAACTGTCGGAGACACAAATCTACAATGGACATAGGTAAAATGGTCCAATTCAAGTAAGTTATTCATTTGGCATCATTCGAAGTGATAGAAATTAAGTTTTAATGAAAATCATCATACTCGGCCAAAACATGCTTTTCAGCCCCTGAAAAGCACATTTTGGCCATAAAAACTGAAAATGTCCCCTGCAACCAAACGAACTGTCGGAGACACAAATCTACAATTGACATAGTATAAAATGGTCCAATTCAAGTAAGTTATTCATTTGGCATCATTCGAAGTGATAGAAATCAAGTTTTAATGAAAATTATCATACTCTGCCAAAACGTGCTTTTCAGCCTCTGAAAAGCACATTTTGGCCATAAAAACTGAAAATGTCCCCTGCAACCAAACGAACTGTCGGAGACACAAATCTACAATGGACATAGTGTAAAATGGTCCAATTCAAGTAAGTTATTCATTTGGCATCAATCGAAGTGATAGAAATCAAGTTTTAATGAAAATTATCAAACTCGGCCAAAACATGCTTTTCAGCCCCTGAAAAGCACATTTTGGCCATAAAAACTGAATATGTCCCCTGCAACGAAATGAACTGTCAGAGACACAAATCTACAATGGGCATAGTGTAAAATGGTCCAATTCAAGTAAGTTATTCATTTGGCATCAATCGAAGTGATAGAAATCAAGTTTTAATGAAAATAATCAAACTCGGCCAAAACATGCTTTTCAGCCCCTGAAAAGCACATTTTGGCCATAAAAACTGAATATGTCCCCTGCAACGAAATGAACTGTCAGAGACACAAATTTACAATGGACATAGTGTAAAATGGTCCAATTCAAGTAAGTTATTCATTTGGCATCATTCGAAGTGATAGAAATCAAGTTTTAATGAAAATTATCATACTCGGCCAAAACATGCTTTTCAGCCTCTGAAAAGCACATTTTGGCCATAAAAACTGAATATGTCCCCTGCAACCAAACGAACTGTCAGAGACACAAATCTACAATGGACATAGTGTAAAATGGTCCAATTCAAGTAAGTTATTCATTTGGCATCATTCGAAGTGATAGAAATCAAGTTTTAATGAAAATTATCATACTCGGCCAAAACATGCTTTTCAGCCTCTGAAAAGCACATTTTGGCCATAAAAACTGAAAATGTCCCCTGCAACCAAACGAACTGTCGGAGACACAAATCTACAATGGACATAGTGTAAAATGGTCCAATTCAAGTAAGTTATTCATTTGGCATCATTCGAATGGATAGAAATCAAGTTTTAATGAAAATTATCATACTCGGCCAAAACATGCTTTTCAGCCTCTGAAAAGCACATTTTGGCCATAAAAACTGAAAATGTCCCCTGCAACCAAACGAACTGTCGGAGACACAAATCTACAATGGACATAGGTAAAATGGTCCAATTCAAGTAAGTTATTCATTTGGCATCATTCGAAGTGATAGAAATTAAGTTTTAATGAAAATCATCATACTCGGCCAAAACATGCTTTTCAGCCCCTGAAAAGCACATTTTGGCCATAAAAACTGAAAATGTCCCCTGCAACCAAACGAACTGTCGGAGACACAAATCTACAATTGACATAGTATAAAATGGTCCAATTCAAGTAAGTTATTCATTTGGCATCATTCGAAGTGATAGAAATCAAGTTTTAATGAAAATTATCATACTCTGCCAAAACGTGCTTTTCAGCCTCTGAAAAGCACATTTTGGCCATAAAAACTGAAAATGTCCCCTGCAACCAAACGAACTGTCGGAGACACAAATCTACAATGGACATAGTGTAAAATGGTCCAATTCAAGTAAGTTATTCATTTGGCATCATTCGAAGTGATAGAAATTAAGTTTTAATGAAAATCATCATACTCTGCCAAAACATGCTTTTCAGCCTCTGAAAAGCACATTTTGGCCATAAAAACTGAATATGTCCCCTGCAACGAAATGAACTGTCAGAGACACAAATCTACAATGGACATAGTGTAAAATGGTCCAATTCAAGTAAGTTATTCATTTGGCATCATTCGAAGTGATAGAAATCAAGTTTTAATGAAAATAATCAAACTCGGCCAAAACATGCTATTCAGCCCCTGAAAAGCACATTTTGGCCATAAAAACTGAATATGTCCCCTGCAACGAAATGAACTGTCAGAGACACAAATTTACAATGGACATAGTGTAAAATGGTCCAATTCAAGTAAGTTATTCATTTGGCATCATTCGAAGTGATAGAAATCAAGTTTTAATGAAAATTGTCATACTCGGCCAAAACATGCTTTTCAGCCTCTGAAAAGCACATTTTGGCCATAAAAACTGAATATGTCCCCTGCAACCAAACGAACTGTCAGAGACACAAATCTACAATGGACATAGTGTAAAATGGTCCAATTCAAGTAAGTTATTCATTTGGCATCATTCGAAGTGATAGAAATCAAGTTTTAATGAAAATTATCATACTCGGCCAAAACATGCTTTTCAGCCTCTGAAAAGCACATTTTGGCCATAAAAACTGAAAATGTCCCCTGCAACCAAACGAACTGTCGGAGACACAAATCTACAATGGACATAGTGTAAAATGGTCCAATTCAAGTAAGTTATTCATTTGGCATCATTCGAATGGATAGAAATCAAGTTTTAATGAAAATTATCATACTCGGCCAAAACATGCTTTTCAGCCTCTGAAAAGCACATTTTGGCCATAAAAACTGAAAATGTCCCCTGCAACCAAACGAACTGTCGGAGACACAAATCTACAATGGACATAGGTAAAATGGTCCAATTCAAGTAAGTTATTCATTTGGCATCATTCGAAGTGATAGAAATTAAGTTTTAATGAAAATCATCATACTCGGCCAAAACATGCTTTTCAGCCCCTGAAAAGCACATTTTGGCCATAAAAACTGAAAATGTCCCCTGCAACCAAACGAACTGTCGGAGACACAAATCTACAATTGACATAGTATAAAATGGTCCAATTCAAGTAAGTTATTCATTTGGCATCATTCGAAGTGATAGAAATCAAGTTTTAATGAAAATTATCATACTCTGCCAAAACGTGCTTTTCAGCCTCTGAAAAGCACATTTTGGCCATAAAAACTGAAAATGTCCCCTGCAACCAAACGAACTGTCGGAGACACAAATCTACAATGGACATAGTGTAAAATGGTCCAATTCAAGTAAGTTATTCATTTGGCATCAATCGAAGTGATAGAAATCAAGTTTTAATGAAAATTATCAAACTCGGCCAAAACATGCTTTTCAGCCCCTGAAAAGCACATTTTGGCCATAAAAACTGAATATGTCCCCTGCAACGAAATGAACTGTCAGAGACACAAATCTACAATGGGCATAGTGTAAAATGGTCCAATTCAAGTAAGTTATTCATTTGGCATCAATCGAAGTGATAGAAATCAAGTTTTAATGAAAATAATCAAACTCGGCCAAAACATGCTTTTCAGCCCCTGAAAAGCACATTTTGGCCATAAAAACTGAATATGTCCCCTGCAACGAAATGAACTGTCAGAGACACAAATTTACAATGGACATAGTGTAAAATGGTCCAATTCAAGTAAGTTATTCATTTGGCATCATTCGAAGTGATAGAAATCAAGTTTTAATGAAAATTATCATACTCGGCCAAAACATGCTTTTCAGCCTCTGAAAAGCACATTTTGGCCATAAAAACTGAATATGTCCCCTGCAACCAAACGAACTGTCAGAGACACAAATCTACAATGGACATAGTGTAAAATGGTCCAATTCAAGTAAGTTATTCATTTGGCATCATTCGAAGTGATAGAAATCAAGTTTTAATGAAAATTATCATACTCGGCCAAAACATGCTTTTCAGCCTCTGAAAAGCACATTTTGGCCATAAAAACTGAAAATGTCCCCTGCAACCAAACGAACTGTCGGAGACACAAATCTACAATGGACATAGTGTAAAATGGTCCAATTCAAGTAAGTTATTCATTTGGCATCATTCGAATGATTAGAAATCAAGTTTTAATGAAAATTATCATACTCGGCCAAAACATGCTTTTCAGCCTCTGAAAAGCACATTTTGGCCATAAAAACTGAAAATGTCCCCTGCAACCAAACGAACTGTCGGAGACACAAATCTACAATGGACATAGGTAAAATGGTCCAATTCAAGTAAGTTATTCATTTGGCATCATTCGAAGTGATAGAAATTAAGTTTTAATGAAAATCATCATACTCGGCCAAAACATGCTTTTCAGCCCCTGAAAAGCACATTTTGGCCATAAAAACTGAAAATGTCCCCTGCAACCAAACGAACTGTCGGAGACACAAATCTACAATTGACATAGTATAAAATGGTCCAATTCAAGTAAGTTATTCATTTGGCATCATTCGAAGTGATAGAAATCAAGTTTTAATGAAAATTATCATACTCTGCCAAAACGTGCTTTTCAGCCTCTGAAAAGCACATTTTGGCCATAAAAACTGAAAATGTCCCCTGCAACCAAACGAACTGTCGGAGACACAAATCTACAATGGACATAGTGTAAAATGGTCCAATTCAAGTAAGTTATTCATTTGGCATCAATCGAAGTGATAGAAATCAAGTTTTAATGAAAATTATCAAACTCGGCCAAAACATGCTTTTCAGCCCCTGAAAAGCACATTTTGGCCATAAAAACTGAATATGTCCCCTGCAACGAAATGAACTGTCAGAGACACAAATCTACAATGGGCATAGTGTAAAATGGTCCAATTCAAGTAAGTTATTCATTTGGCATCAATCGAAGTGATAGAAATCAAGTTTTAATGAAAATAATCAAACTCGGCCAAAACATGCTTTTCAGCCCCTGAAAAGCACATTTTGGCCATAAAAACTGAATATGTCCCCTGCAACGAAATGAACTGTCAGAGACACAAATTTACAATGGACATAGTGTAAAATGGTCCAATTCAAGTAAGTTATTCATTTGGCATCATTCGAAGTGATAGAAATCAAGTTTTAATGAAAATTATCATACTCGGCCAAAACATGCTTTTCAGCCTCTGAAAAGCACATTTTGGCCATAAAAACTGAATATGTCCCCTGCAACCAAACGAACTGTCAGAGACACAAATCTACAATGGACATAGTGTAAAATGGTCCAATTCAAGTAAGTTATTCATTTGGCATCATTCGAAGTGATAGAAATCAAGTTTTAATGAAAATTATCATACTCGGCCAAAACATGCTTTTCAGCCTCTGAAAAGCACATTTTGGCCATAAAAACTGAAAATGTCCCCTGCAACCAAACGAACTGTCGGAGACACAAATCTACAATGGACATAGGTAAAATGGTCCAATTCAAGTAAGTTATTCATTTGGCATCATTCGAATGGATAGAAATCAAGTTTTAATGAAAATTATCATACTCGGCCAAAACATGCTTTTCAGCCCCTGAAAAGCACATTTTGGCCTTAAAAACTGAATATGTCCCCTGCAACCAAACGAACTGTCGAGACACAAATCTACAATGGACATAGTGTAAAATGGTCCAATTCAAGCAAATTATTCATTTGGCATCATTCGAAGTGATAGAAATCAAGTTTTAATGAAAATTATCATACTCGGCCAAAACATGCTTTTCAGCCTCTGAAAAGCACATTTTGGCCATAAAAACTGAAAATGTCCCCTGCAACCAAACGAACTGTCGGAGACACAAATCTACAATGGACATAGTGTATAATGTTCCAATTCAAGTAAGTTATTCATTTGGCATCATTCGAATGGATAGAAATCAAGTTTTAATGAAAATTATCATACTCTGCCAAAACGTGCTTTTCAGCCCCTGAAAAGCACATTTTGGCCATAAAAACTGAATATGTCCCCTGCAAACAAACGAACTGTCAGAGACACAAATCTACAATGGACATAGTGTAAAATGGTCCAATTCAAGTAAATTATTCATTTGGCATCATTCGAAGTCATAGAAATCAATTTTTAATGAAAATTATCATACTCGGCCAAAACATGCTTTTCAGCCTCTGAAAAGCACATTTTGGCCATAAAAACTGAAAATGTCCCCTGCAACCAAACGAACTGTCGGAGACACAAATCTACAATGGACATAGTGTAAAATGGTCCAATTCAAGTAAGTTATTCATTTGGCATCAATCGAAGTGATAGAAATCAAGTTTTAATGAAAATTATCAAACTCGGCCAAAACATGCTTTTCAGCCCCTGAAAAGCACATTTTGGCCATAAAAACTGAATATGTCCCCTGCAACCAAACGAACTGTCAGAGACACAAATCTACAATGGACATAGTGTAAAATGGTCCAATTCAAGTAAGTTATTCATTTGGCATCATTCGAAGTGATAGAAATTAAGTTTTAATGAAAATTATCATACTCTGCCAAAACATGCTTTTCAGCCTCTGAAAAGCACATTTTGGCCATAAAAACTGAAAATGTCCCCTGCAACCAAACGAACTGTCGGAGACACAAATCTACAATGGACATAGGTAAAATGGTCCAATTCAAGTAAGTTATTCATTTGGCATCATTCGAAGTGATAGAAATTAAGTTTTAATGAAAATCATCATACTCGGCCAAAACATGCTTTTCAGCCCCTGAAAAGCACATTTTGGCCATAAAAACTGAAAATGTCCCCTGCAACCAAACGAACTGTCGGAGACACAAATCTACAATTGACATAGTATAAAATGGTCCAATTCAAGTAAGTTATTCATTTGGCATCATTCGAAGTGATAGAAATCAAGTTTTAATGAAAATTATCATACTCTGCCAAAACGTGCTTTTCAGCCCCTGAAAAGCACATTTTGGCCATAAAAACTGAATATGTCCCCTGCAACGAAATGAACTGTCAGAGACACAAATCTACAATGGGCATAGTGTAAAATGGTCCAATTCAAGTAAGTTATTCATTTGGCATCAATCGAAGTGATAGAAATCAAGTTTTAATGAAAATAATCAAACTCGGCCAAAACATGCTTTTCAGCCCCTGAAAAGCACATTTTGGCCATAAAAACTGAATATGTCCCCTGCAACCAAACGAACTGTCAGAGACACAAATCTACAATGGACATAGTGTAAAATGGTCCAATTCAAGTAAGTTATTCATTTGGCATCATTCGAAGTGATAGAAATCAAGTTTTAATGAAAATTATCATACTCGGCCAAAACATGCTTTTCAGCCCCTGAAAAGCACATTTTGGCCATAAAAACTGAATATGTCCCCTGCAACCAAACGAACTGTCAGAGACACAAATCTACAATGGACATAGTGTAAAATGGTCCAAATCAAGTAAGTTATTCATTTGGCATCATTCGAAGTGATAGAAATCAAGTTTTAATGAAAATTATCATACTCGGCCAAAACATGCTTTTCAGCCCCTGAAAAGCACATTTTGGCCATAAAAACTGAATATGTCCCCTGCAACCAAACGAACTGTCAGAGACACAAATCTACAATGGACATAGTGTAAAATGGTCCAATTCAAGTAAGTTATTCATTTGGCATCATTCGAAGTGATAGAAATCAAGTTTTAATGAAAATTATCATACTCGGCCAAAACATGCTTTTCAGCCCCTGAAAAGCACATTTTGGCCATAAAAACTGAATATGTCCCCTGCAACGAAATGAACTGTCAGAGACACAAATCTACAATGGGCATAGTGTAAAATGGTCCAATTCAAGTAAGTTATTCATTTGGCATCAATCGAAGTGATAGAAATCAAGTTTTAATGAAAATAATCAAACTCGGCCAAAACATGCTTTTCAGCCCCTGAAAAGCACATTTTGGCCATAAAAATTGAATATGTCCCCTGCAACGAAATGAACTGTCAGAGACACAAATCTACAATGGACATAGTGTAAAATGGTCCAATTCAAGTAAGTTATTCATTTGGCATCATTCGAAGTGATAGAAATCAAGTTTTAATGAAAATTATCATACTCGGCCAAAACATGCTTTTCAGCCTCTGAAAAGCACATTTTGGCCATAAAAACTGAATATGTCCCCTGCAACCAAACGAACTGTCAGAGACACAAATCTACAATGGACATAGTGTAAAATGGTCCAATTCAAGTAAGTTATTCATTTGGCATCATTCGAAGTGATAGAAATCAAGTTTTAATGAAAATTATCATACTCGGCCAAAACATGCTTTTCAGCCCCTGAAAAGCACATTTTGGCCATAAAAACTGAATATGTCCCCTGCAACCAAACGAACTGTCAGAGACACAAATCTACAATGGACATAGTGTAAAATGGTCCAATTCAAGTAAGTTATTCATTTGGCATCATTCGAAGTGATAGAAATCAAGTTTTAATGAAAATTATCATACTCGGCCAAAACATGCTTTTCAGCCCCTGAAAAGCACATTTTGGCCATAAAAACTGAATATGTCCCCTGCAACCAAACGAACTGTCAGAGACACAAATCTACAATGGACATAGTGTAAAATGGTCCAATTCAAGTAAATTATTCATTTGGCATCATTCGAAGTGATAGAAATCAAGTTTTAATGAAAATTATCATACTCGGCCAAAACATGCTTTTCAGCCTCTGAAAAGCACATTTTGGCCATAAAAACTGAAAATGTCCCCTGCAACCAAACGAACTGTCGGAGACACAAATCTACAATGGACATAGTGTAAAATGGTCCAATTCAAGTAAGTTATTCATTTGGCATCAATCGAAGTGATAGAAATCAAGTTTTAATGAAAATTATCAAACTCGGCCAAAACATGCTTTTCAGCCCCTGAAAAGCACATTTTGGCCATAAAAACTGAATATGTCCCCTGCAACCAAACGAACTGTCAGAGACACAAATCTACAATGGACATAGTGTAAAATGGTCCAATTCAAGTAAGTTATTCATTTGGCATCATTCGAAGTGATAGAAATTAAGTTTTAATGAAAATTATCATATTCTGCCAAAACATGCTTTTCAGCCTCTGAAAAGCACATTTTGGCCATAAAAACTGAAAATGTCCCCTGCAACCAAACGAACTGTCGGAGACACAAATCTACAATGGACATAGGTAAAATGGTCCAATTCAAGTAAGTTATTCATTTGGCATCATTCGAAGTGATAGAAATTAAGTTTTAATGAAAATCATCATACTCGGCCAAAACATGCTTTTCAGCCCCTGAAAAGCACATTTTGGCCATAAAAACTGAAAATGTCCCCTGCAACCAAACGAACTGTCGGAGACACAAATCTACAATTGACATAGTATAAAATGGTCCAATTCAAGTAAGTTATTCATTTGGCATCATTCGAAGTGATAGAAATCAAGTTTTAATGAAAATTATCATACTCTGCCAAAACGTGCTTTTCAGCCCCTGAAAAGCACATTTTGGCCATAAAAACTGAATATGTCCCCTGCAACGAAATGAACTGTCAGAGACACAAATCTACAATGGGCATAGTGTAAAATGGTCCAATTCAAGTAAGTTATTCATTTGGCATCATTCGAATGGATAGAAATCAAGTTTTAATGAAAATTATCATACTCGGCCAAAACATGCTTTTCAGCCCCTGAAAAGCACATTTTGGCCTTAAAAACTGAATATGTCCCCTGCAACCAAACGAACTGTCGAGACACAAATCTACAATGGACATAGTGTAAAATGGTCCAATTCAAGCAAATTATTCATTTGGCATCATTCGAAGTGATAGAAATCAAGTTTTAATGAAAATTATCATACTCGGCCAAAACATGCTTTTCAGCCTCTGAAAAGCACATTTTGGCCATAAAAACTGAAAATGTCCCCTGCAACCAAACGAACTGTCGGAGACACAATGGACATAGTGTAAAATGGTCCAATTCAAGTAAGTTATTCATTTGGCATCATTCGAATGGATAGAAATCAAGTTTTAATGAAAATTATCATACTCTGCCAAAACGTGCTTTTCAGCCCCTGAAAAGCACATTTTGGCCATAAAAACTGAATATGTCCCCTGCAAACAAACGAACTGTCAGAGACACAAATCTACAATGGACATAGTGTAAAATGGTCCAATTCAAGTAAATTATTCATTTGGCATCATTCGAAGTGATAGAAATCAAGTTTTAATGAAAATTATCATACTCGGCCAAAACATGCTTTTCAGCCTCTGAAAAGCACATTTTGGCCATAAAAACTGAAAATGTCCCCTGCAACCAAACGAACTGTCGGAGACACAAATCTACAATTGACATAGTATAAAATGGTCCAATTCAAGTAAGTTATTCATTTGGCATCATTCGAAGTGATAGAAATCAAGTTTTAATGAAAATTATCATACTCTGCCAAAACGTGCTTTTCAGCCTCTGAAAAGCACATTTTGGCCATAAAAACTGAAAATGTCCCCTGCAACCAAACGAACTGTCGGAGACACAAATCTACAATGGACATAGTGTAAAATGGTCCAATTCAAGTAAGTTATTCATTTGGCATCAATCGAAGTGATAGAAATCAAGTTTTAATGAAAATTATCAAACTCGGCCAAAACATGCTTTTCAGCCCCTGAAAAGCACATTTTGGCCATAAAAACTGAATATGTCCCCTGCAACGAAATGAACTGTCAGAGACACAAATCTACAATGGGCATAGTGTAAAATGGTCCAATTCAAGTAAGTTATTCATTTGGCATCAATCGAAGTGATAGAAATCAAGTTTTAATGAAAATAATCAAACTCGGCCAAAACATGCTTTTCAGCCCCTGAAAAGCACATTTTGGCCATAAAAACTGAATATGTCCCCTGCAACGAAATGAACTGTCAGAGACACAAATTTACAATGGACATAGTGTAAAATGGTCCAATTCAAGTAAGTTATTCATTTGGCATCATTCGAAGTTATAGAAATCAAGTTTTAATGAAAATCATCATACTCGGCCAAAACATGCTTTTCAGCCCCTGAAAAGCACATTTTGGCCATAAAAACTGAAAATGTCCCCTGCAACCAAACGAACTGTCGGAGACACAAATCTACAATTGACATAGTATAAAATGGTCCAATTCAAGTAAGTTATTCATTTGGCATCATTCGAAGTGATAGAAATCAAGTTTTAATGAAAATTATCATACTCTGCCAAAACGTGCTTTTCAGCCTCTGAAAAGCACATTTTGGCCATAAAAACTGAAAATGTCCCCTGCAACCAAACGAACTGTCGGAGACACAAATCTACAATGGACATAGTGTAAAATGGTCCAATTCAAGTAAGTTATTCATTTGGCATCAATCGAAGTGATAGAAATCAAGTTTTAATGAAAATTATCAAACTCGGCCAAAACATGCTTTTCAGCCCCTGAAAAGCACATTTTGGCCATAAAAACTGAATATGTCCCCTGCAACGAAATGAACTGTCAGAGACACAAATCTACAATGGGCATAGTGTAAAATGGTCCAATTCAAGTAAGTTATTCATTTGGCATCAATCGAAGTGATAGAAATCAAGTTTTAATGAAAATAATCAAACTCGGCCAAAACATGCTTTTCAGCCCCTGAAAAGCACATTTTGGCCATAAAAACTGAATATGTCCCCTGCAACGAAATGAACTGTCAGAGACACAAATTTACAATGGACATAGTGTAAAATGGTCCAATTCAAGTAAGTTATTCATTTGGCATCATTCGAAGTGATAGAAATCAAGTTTTAATGAAAATTATCATACTCGGCCAAAACATGCTTTTCAGCCTCTGAAAAGCACATTTTGGCCATAAAAACTGAATATGTCCCCTGCAACCAAACGAACTGTCAGAGACACAAATCTACAATGGACATAGTGTAAAATGGTCCAATTCAAGTAAGTTATTCATTTGGCATCATTCGAAGTGATAGAAATCAAGTTTTAATGAAAATTATCATACTCGGCCAAAACATGCTTTTCAGCCTCTGAAAAGCACATTTTGGCCATAAAAACTGAAAATGTCCCCTGCAACCAAACGAACTGTCGGAGACACAAATCTACAATGGACATAGTGTAAAATGGTCCAATTCAAGTAAGTTATTCATTTGGCATCATTCGAATGGATAGAAATCAAGTTTTAATGAAAATTATCATACTCGGCCAAAACATGCTTTTCAGCCCCTGAAAAGCACATTTTGGCCTTAAAAACTGAATATGTCCCCTGCAACCAAACGAACTGTCGAGACACAAATCTACAATGGACATAGTGTAAAATGGTCCAATTCAAGCAAATTATTCATTTGGCATCATTCGAAGTGATAGAAATCAAGTTTTAATGAAAATTATCATACTCGGCCAAAACATGCTTTTCAGCCTCTGAAAAGCACATTTTGGCCATAAAAACTGAAAATGTCCCCTGCAACCAAACGAACTGTCGGAGACACAAATCTACAATGGACATAGTGTATAATGGTCCAATTCAAGTAAGTTATTCATTTGGCATCATTCGAATGGATAGAAATCAAGTTTTAATGAAAATTATCATACTCTGCCAAAACGTGCTTTTCAGCCCCTGAAAAGCACATTTTGGCCATAAAAACTGAATATGTCCCCTGCAAACAAACGAACTGTCAGAGACACAAATCTACAATGGACATAGTGTAAAATGGTCCAATTCAAGTAAATTATTCATTTGGCATCATTCGAAGTGATAGAAATCAAGTTTTAATGAAAATTATCATACTCGGCCAAAACATGCTTTTCAGCCTCTGAAAAGCACATTTTGGCCATAAAAACTGAAAATGTCCCCTGCAACCAAACGAACTGTCGGAGACACAAATCTACAATGGACATAGTGTAAAATGGTCCAATTCAAGTAAGTTATTCATTTGGCATCAATCGAAGTGATAGAAATCAAGTTTTAATGAAAATTATCAAACTCGGCCAAAACATGCTTTTCAGCCCCTGAAAAGCACATTTTGGCCATAAAAACTGAATATGTCCCCTGCAACCAAACGAACTGTCAGAGACACAAATCTACAATGGACATAGTGTAAAATGGTCCAATTCAAGTAAGTTATTCATTTGGCATCATTCGAAGTGATAGAAATTAAGTTTTAATGAAAATTATCATACTCTGCCAAAACATGCTTTTCAGCCTCTGAAAAGCACATTTTGGCCATAAAAACTGAAAATGTCCCCTGCAACCAAACGAACTGTCGGAGACACAAATCTACAATGGACATAGGTAAAATGGTCCAATTCAAGTAAGTTATTCATTTAGCATCATTCGAAGTGATAGAAATTAAGTTTTAATGAAAATCATCATACTCGGCCAAAACATGCTTTTCAGCCCCTGAAAAGCACATTTTGGCCATAAAAACTGAAAATGTCCCCTGCAACCAAACGAACTGTCGGAGACACAAATCTACAATTGACATAGTATAAAATGGTCCAATTCAAGTAAGTTATTCATTTGGCATCATTCGAAGTGATAGAAATCAAGTTTTAATGAAAATTATCATACTCTGCCAAAACGTGCTTTTCAGCCCCTGAAAAGCACATTTTGGCCATAAAAACTGAATATGTCCCCTGCAACGAAATGAACTGTCAGAGACACAAATCTACAATGGGCATAGTGTAAAATGGTCCAATTCAAGTAAGTTATTCATTTGGCATCAATCGAAGTGATAGAAATCAAGTTTTAATGAAAATAATCAAATTCGGCCAAAACATGCTTTTCAGCCCCTGAAAAGCACATTTTGGCCATAAAAACTGAATATGTCCCCTGCAACGAAATGAACTGTCAGAGACACAAATTTACAATGGACATAGTGTAAAATGGTCCAATTCAAGTAAGTTATTCATTTGGCATCATTCGAAGTGATAGAAATCAAGTTTTAATGAAAATTATCATACTCGGCCAAAACATGCTTTTCAGCCTCTGAAAAGCACATTTTGGCCATAAAAACTGAATATGCCCCCTGCAACCAAACGAACTGTCAGAGACACAAATCTACAATGGACATAGTGTAAAATGGTCCAATTCAAGTAAGTTATTCATTTGGCATCATTCGAAGTGATAGAAATCAAGTTTTAATGAAAATTATCATACTCGGCCAAAACATGCTTTTCAGCCCCTGAAAAGCACATTTTGGCCATAAAAACTGAATATGTCCCCTGCAACCAAACGAACTGTCAGAGACACAAATCTACAATGGACATAGTGTAAAATGGTCCAATTCAAGTAAGTTATTCATTTGGCATCATTCGAAGTGATAGAAATTAAGTTTTAATGAAAATTATCATACTCGGCCAAAACATGCTTTTCAGCCCCTGAAAAGCACATTTTGGCCATAAAAACTGAATATGTCCCCTGCAACCAAACGAACTGTCAGAGACACAAATCTACAATGGACATAGTGTAAAATGGTCCAATTCAAGTAAGTTATTCATTTGGCATCATTCGAAGTGATAGAAATCAAGTTTTAATGAAAATTATCATACTCGGCCAAAACATGCTTTTCAGCCCCTGAAAAGCACATTTTGGCCATAAAAACTGAATATGTCCCCTGCAACGAAATGAACTGTCAGAGACACAAATCTACAATGGGCATAGTGTAAAATGGTCCAATTCAAGTAAGTTATTCATTTGGCATCAATCGAAGTGATAGAAATCAAGTTTTAATGAAAATTATCATACTCGGCCAAAACATGCTTTTCAGCCCCTGAAAAGCACATTTTGGCCATAAAAACTGAATATGTCCCCTGCAACGAAATGAACTGTCAGAGACACAAATCTACAATGGACATAGTGTAAAATGGTCCAATTCAAGTAAGTTATTCATTTGGCATCATTCGAAGTGATAGAAATCAAGTTTTAATGAAAATTATCATACTCGGCCAAAACATGCTTTTCAGCCTCTGAAAAGCACATTTTGGCCATAAAAACTGAATATGTCCCCTGCAACCAAACGAACTGTCAGAGACACAAATCTACAATGGACATAGTGTAAAATGGTCCAATTCAAGTAAGTTATTCATTTGGCATCATTCGAAGTGATAGAAATCAAGTTTTAATGAAAATTATCATACTCGGCCAAAACATGCTTTTCAGCCCCTGAAAAGCACATTTTGGCCATAAAAACTGAATATGTCCCCTGCAACCAAACGAACTGTCAGAGACACAAATCTACAATGGACATAGTGTAAAATGGTCCAATTCAAGTAAGTTATTCATTTGGCATCATTCGAAGTGATAGAAATCAAGTTTTAATGAAAATTATCATACTCGGCCAAAACATGCTTTTCAGACCCTGAAAAGCACATTTTGGCCATAAAAACTGAATATGTCCCCTGCAACCAAACGAACTGTCAGAGACACAAATCTACAATGGACATAGTGTAAAATGGTCCAATTCAAGTAAATTATTCATTTGGCATCATTCGAAGTGATAGAAATCAAGTTTTAATGAAAATTATCATACTCGGCCAAAACATGCTTTTCAGCCTCTGAAAAGCACATTTTGGCCATAAAAACTGAAAATGTCCCCTGCAACCAAACGAACTGTCGGAGACACAAATCTACAATGGACATAGTGTAAAATGGTCCAATTCAAGTAAGTTATTCATTTGGCATCAATCGAAGTGATAGAAATCAAGTTTTAATGAAAATTATCAAACTCGGCCAAAACATGCTTTTCAGCCCCTGAAAAGCACATTTTGGCCATAAAAACTGAAAATGTCCCCTGCAACCAAACGAACTGTCGGAGACACAAATCTACAATGGCCATAGGTAAAATGGTCCAATTCAAGTAAGTTATTCATTTGGCATCATTCGAAGTGATAGAAATTAAGTTTTAATGAAAATCATCATACTCGGCCAAAACATGCTTTTCAGCCCCTGAAAAGCACATTTTGGCCATAAAAACTGAAAATGTCCCCTGCAACCAAACGAACTGTCGGAGACACAAATCTACAATTGACATAGTATAAAATGGTCCAATTCAAGTAAGTTATTCATTTGGCATCATTCGAAGTGATAGAAATCAAGTTTTAATGAAAATTATCATACTCGGCCAAAACATGCTTTTCAGCCTCTGAAAAGCACATTTTGGCCATAAAAACTGAAAATGTCCCCTGCAACCAAACGAACTGTCGGAGACACAAATCTACAATGGACATAGTGTAAAATGGTCCAATTCAAGTAAGTTATTCATTTGGCATCATTCGAATGGATAAAAAAATCAAGTTTTAATGAAAATTATCATACTCTGCCAAAACGTGCTTTTCAGCCCCTGAAAAGCACATTTTGGCCATAAAAACTGAATATGTCCCCTGCAAACAAACGAACTGTCAGAGACACAAATCTACAATGGACATAGTGTAAAATGGTCCAATTCAAGTAAATTATTCATTTGGCATCATTCGAAGTGATAGAAATCAAGTTTTAATGAAAATTATCATACTCGGCCAAAACATGCTTTTCAGCCTCTGAAAAGCACATTTTGGCCATAAAAACTGAAAATGTCCCCTGCAACCAAACGAACTGTCGGAGACACAAATCTACAATGGACATAGTGTAAAATGGTCCAATTCAAGTAAGTTATTCATTTGGCATCAATCGAAGTGATAGAAATCAAGTTTTAATGAAAATTATCAAACTCGGCCAAAACATGCTTTTCAGCCCCTGAAAAGCACATTTTGGCCATAAAAACTGAATATGTCCCTTGCAACGAAATGAACTGTCAGAGACACAAATCTACAATGGACATAGTGTAAAATGGTCCAATTCAAGTAAGTTATTCATTTGCCATCATTCGAAGTGATAGAAATCAAGTTTTAATGAAAATTATCATACTCGGCCAAAACATGCTTTTCAGCCCCTGAAAAGCACATTTTGGCCATAAAAACTGAAAATGTCCCCTGCAACCAAACGAACTGTCGGAGACACAAATCTACAATGGACATAGTGTAAAATGGTCCAATTCAAGTAAGTTATTCATTTGGCATCAATCGAAGTGATAGAAATCAAGTTTTAATGAAAATTATCAAACTCGGCCAAAACATGCTTTTCAGCCCCTGAAAAGCACATTTTGGCCATAAAAACTGAATATGTCCCCTGCAACGAAATGAACTGTCAGAGACACAAATCTACAATGGGCATAGTGTAAAATGGTCCAATTCAAGTAAGTTATTCATTTGGCATCAATCGAAGTGATAGAAATCAAGTTTTAATGAAAATAATCAAACTCGGCCAAAACATGCTTTTCAGCCCCTGAAAAGCACATTTTGGCCATAAAAACTGAATATGTCCCCTGCAACGAAATGAACTGTCAGAGACACAAATTTACAATGGACATAGTGTAAAATGGTCCAATTCAAGTAAGTTATTCATTTGGCATCATTCGAAGTGATAGAAATCAAGTTTTAATGAAAATTATCATACTCGGCCAAAACATGCTTTTCAGCCTCTGAAAAGCACATTTTGGCCATAAAAACTGAATATGTCCCCTGCAACCAAACGAACTGTCAGAGACACAAATCTACAATGGACATAGTGTAAAATGGTCCAATTCAAGTAAGTTATTCATTTGGCATCATTCGAAGTGATAGAAATCAAGTTTTAATGAAAATTATCATACTCGGCCAAAACATGCTTTTCAGCCCCTGAAAAGCACATTTTGGCCTTAAAAACTGAATATGTCCCCTGCAACCAAACGAACTGTCGAGACACAAATCTACAATGGACATAGTGTAAAATGGTCCAATTCAAGCAAATTATTCATTTGGCATCATTCGAAGTGATAGAAATCAAGTTTTAATGAAAATTATCATACTCGGCCAAAACATGCTTTTCAGCCTCTGAAAAGCACATTTTGGCCATAAAAACTGAAAATGTCCCCTGCAACCAAACGAACTGTCGGAGACACAAATCTACAATGGACATAGTGTATAATGGTCCAATTCAAGTAAGTTATTCATTTGGCATCATTCGAATGGATAGAAATCAAGTTTTAATGAAAATTATCATACTCTGCCAAAACGTGCTTTTCAGCCCCTGAAAAGCACATTTTGGCCATAAAAACTGAATATGTCCCCTGCAAACAAACGAACTGTCAGAGACACAAATCTACAATGGACATAGTGTAAAATGGTCCAATTCAAGTAAATTATTCATTTGGCATCATTCGAAGTGATAGAAATCAAGTTTTAATGAAAATTATCATACTCGGCCAAAACATGCTTTTCAGCCTCTGAAAAGCACATTTTGGCCATAAAAACTGAAAATGTCCCCTGCAACCAAACGAACTGTCGGAGACACAAATCTACAATGGACATAGTGTAAAATGGTCCAATTCAAGTAAGTTATTCATTTGGCATCAATCGAAGTGATAGAAATCAAGTTTTAATGAAAATTATCAAACTCGGCCAAAACATGCTTTTCAGCCCCTGAAAAGCACATTTTGGCCATAAAAACTGAATATGTCACCTGCAACCAAACGAACTGTCAGAGACACAAATCTACAATGGACATAGTGTAAAATGGTCCAATTCAAGTAAGTTATTCATTTGGCATCATTCGAAGTGATAGAAATTAAGTTTTAATGAAAATTATCATACTCTGCCAAAACATGCTTTTCAGCCTCTGAAAAGCACATTTTGGCCATAAAAACTGAAAATGTCCCCTGCAACCAAACGAACTGTCGGAGACACAAATCTACAATGGACATAGGTAAAATGGTCCAATTCAAGTAAGTTATTCATTTAGCATCATTCGAAGTGATAGAAATTAAGTTTTAATGAAAATCATCATACTCGGCCAAAACATGCTTTTCAGCCCCTGAAAAGCACATTTTGGCCATAAAAACTGAAAATGTCCCCTGCAACCAAACGAACTGTCGGAGACACAAATCTACAATTGACATAGTATAAAATGGTCCAATTCAAGTAAGTTATTCATTTGGCATCATTCGAAGTGATAGAAATCAAGTTTTAATGAAAATTATCATACTCTGCCAAAACGTGCTTTTCAGCCCCTGAAAAGCACATTTTGGCCATAAAAACTGAATATGTCCCCTGCAACGAAATGAACTGTCAGAGACACAAATCTACAATGGGCATAGTGTAAAATGGTCCAATTCAAGTAAGTTATTCATTTGGCATCAATCGAAGTGATAGAAATCAAGTTTTAATGAAAATAATCAAACTCGGCCAAAACATGCTTTTCAGCCCCTGAAAAGCACATTTTGGCCATAAAAACTGAATATGTCCCCTGCAACGAAATGAACTGTCAGAGACACAAATTTACAATGGACATAGTGTAAAATGGTCCAATTCAAGTAAGTTATTCATTTGGCATCATTCGAAGTGATAGAAATCAAGTTTTAATGAAAATTATCATACTCGGCCAAAACATGCTTTTCAGCCTCTGAAAAGCACATTTTGGCCATAAAAACTGAATATGCCCCCTGCAACCAAACGAACTGTCAGAGACACAAATCTACAATGGACATAGTGTAAAATGGTCCAATTCAAGTAAGTTATTCATTTGGCATCATTCGAAGTGATAGAAATCAAGTTTTAATGAAAATTATCATACTCGGCCAAAACATGCTTTTCAGCCCCTGAAAAGCACATTTTGGCCATAAAAACTGAATATGTCCCCTGCAACCAAACGAACTGTCAGAGACACAAATCTACAATGGACATAGTGTAAAATGGTCCAATTCAAGTAAGTTATTCATTTGGCATCATTCGAAGTGATAGAAATTAAGTTTTAATGAAAATTATCATACTCGGCCAAAACATGCTTTTCAGCCCCTGAAAAGCACATTTTGGCCATAAAAACTGAATATGTCCCCTGCAACCAAACGAACTGTCAGAGACACAAATCTACAATGGACATAGTGTAAAATGGTCCAATTCAAGTAAGTTATTCATTTGGCATCATTCGAAGTGATAGAAATCAAGTTTTAATGAAAATTATCATACTCGGCCAAAACATGCTTTTCAGCCCCTGAAAAGCACATTTTGGCCATAAAAACTGAATATGTCCCCTGCAACGAAATGAACTGTCAGAGACACAAATCTACAATGGGCATAGTGTAAAATGGTCCAATTCAAGTAAGTTATTCATTTGGCATCAATCGAAGTGATAGAAATCAAGTTTTAATGAAAATTGTCATACTCGGCCAAAACATGCTTTTCAGCCCCTGAAAAGCACATTTTGGCCATAAAAACTGAATATGTCCCCTGCAACGAAATGAACTGTCAGAGACACAAATCTACAATGGACATAGTGTAAAATGGTCCAATTCAAGTAAGTTATTCATTTGGCATCATTCGAAGTGATAGAAATCAAGTTTTAATGAAAATTATCATACTCGGCCAAAACATGCTTTTCAGCCTCTGAAAAGCACATTTTGGCCATAAAAACTGAATATGTCCCCTGCAACCAAACGAACTGTCAGAGACACAAATCTACAATGGACATAGTGTAAAATGGTCCAATTCAAGTAAGTTATTCATTTGGCATCATTCGAAGTGATAGAAATCAAGTTTTAATGAAAATTATCATACTCGGCCAAAACATGCTTTTCAGCCCCTGAAAAGCACATTTTGGCCATAAAAACTGAATATGTCCCCTGCAACCAAACGAACTGTCAGAGACACAAATCTACAATGGACATAGTGTAAAATGGTCCAATTCAAGTAAGTTATTCATTTGGCATCATTCGAAGTGATAGAAATCAAGTTTTAATGAAAATTATCATACTCGGCCAAAACATGCTTTTCAGACCCTGAAAAGCACATTTTGGCCATAAAAACTGAATATGTCCCCTGCAACCAAACGAACTGTCAGAGACACAAATCTACAATGGACATAGTGTAAAATGGTCCAATTCAAGTAAATTATTCATTTGGCATCATTCGAAGTGATAGAAATCAAGTTTTAATGAAAATTATCATACTCGGCCAAAACATGCTTTTCAGCCTCTGAAAAGCACATTTTGGCCATAAAAACTGAAAATGTCCCCTGCAACCAAACGAACTGTCGGAGACACAAATCTACAATGGACATAGTGTAAAATGGTCCAATTCAAGTAAGTTATTCATTTGGCATCAATCGAAGTGATAGAAATCAAGTTTTAATGAAAATTATCAAACTCGGCCAAAACATGCTTTTCAGCCCCTGAAAAGCACATTTTGGCCATAAAAACTGAAAATGTCCCCTGCAACCAAACGAACTGTCGGAGACACAAATCTACAATGGCCATAGGTAAAATGGTCCAATTCAAGTAAGTTATTCATTTGGCATCATTCGAAGTGATAGAAATTAAGTTTTAATGAAAATCATCATACTCGGCCAAAACATGCTTTTCAGCCCCTGAAAAGCACATTTTGGCCATAAAAACTGAAAATGTCCCCTGCAACCAAACGAACTGTCGGAGACACAAATCTACAATTGACATAGTATAAAATGGTCCAATTCAAGTAAGTTATTCATTTGGCATCATTCGAAGTGATAGAAATCAAGTTTTAATGAAAATTATCATACTCGGCCAAAACATGCTTTTCAGCCTCTGAAAAGCACATTTTGGCCATAAAAACTGAAAATGTCCCCTGCAACCAAACGAACTGTCGGAGACACAAATCTACAATGGACATAGTGTAAAATGGTCCAATTCAAGTAAGTTATTCATTTGGCATCATTCGAATGGATAAAAAAATCAAGTTTTAATGAAAATTATCAAACTCGGCCAAAACATGCTTTTCAGCCCCTGAAAAGCACATTTTGGCCATAAAAACTGAATATGTCCCCTGCAACGAAATGAACTGTCAGAGACACAAATCTACAATGGGCATAGTGTAAAATGGTCCAATTCAAGTAAGTTATTCATTTGGCATCAATCGAAGTGATAGAAATCAAGTTTTAATGAAAATAATCAAACTCGGCCAAAACATGCTTTTCAGCCCCTGAAAAGCACATTTTGGCCATAAAAACTGAATATGTCCCCTGCAACGAAATGAACTGTCAGAGACACAAATTTACAATGGACATAGTGTAAAATGGTCCAATTCAAGTAAGTTATTCATTTGGCATCATTCGAAGTGATAGAAATCAAGTTTTAATGAAAATTATCATACTCGGCCAAAACATGCTTTTCAGCCTCTGAAAAGCACATTTTGGCCATAAAAACTGAATATGTCCCCTGCAACCAAACGAACTGTCAGAGACACAAATCTACAATGGACATAGTGTAAAATGGTCCAATTCAAGTAAGTTATTCATTTGGCATCATTCGAAGTGATAGAAATCAAGTTTTAATGAAAATTATCATACTCGGCCAAAACATGCTTTTCAGCCCCTGAAAAGCACATTTTGGCCTTAAAAACTGAATATGTCCCCTGCAACCAAACGAACTGTCGAGACACAAATCTACAATGGACATAGTGTAAAATGGTCCAATTCAAGCAAATTATTCATTTGGCATCATTCGAAGTGATAGAAATCAAGTTTTAATGAAAATTATCATACTCGGCCAAAACATGCTTTTCAGCCTCTGAAAAGCACATTTTGGCCATAAAAACTGAAAATGTCCCCTGCAACCAAACGAACTGTCGGAGACACAAATCTACAATGGACATAGTGTATAATGGTCCAATTCAAGTAAGTTATTCATTTGGCATCATTCGAATGGATAGAAATCAAGTTTTAATGAAAATTATCAAACTCGGCCAAAACATGCTTTTCAGCCTCTGAAAAGCACATTTTGGCCATAAAAACTGAAAATGTCCCCTGCAACCAAACGAACTGTCGGAGACACAAATCTACAATGGACATAGGTAAAATGGTCCAATTCAAGTAAGTTATTCATTTGGCATCATTCGAAGTGATAGAAATTAAGTTTTAATGAAAATCATCATACTCGGCCAAAACATGCTTTTCAGCCCCTGAAAAGCACATTTTGGCCATAAAAACTGAAAATGTCCCCTGCAACCAAACGAACTGTCGGAGACACAAATCTACAATTGACATAGTATAAAATGGTCCAATTCAAGTAAGTTATTCATTTGGCATCATTCGAAGTGATAGAAATCAAGTTTTAATGAAAATTATCATACTCTGCCAAAACGTGCTTTTCAGCCCCTGAAAAGCACATTTTAGCCATAAAAACTGAATATGTCCCCTGCAACGAAATGAACTGTCAGAGACACAAATCTACAATGGGCATAGTGTAAAATGGTCCAATTCAAGTAAGTTATTCATTTGGCATCAATCGAAGTGATAGAAATCAAGTTTTAATGAAAATAATCAAACTCGGCCAAAACATGCTTTTCAGCCCCTGAAAAGCACATTTTGGCCATAAAAACTGAATATGTCCCCTGCAACGAAATGAACTGTCAGAGACACAAATTTACAATGGACATAGTGTAAAATGGTCCAATTCAAGTAAGTTATTCATTTGGCATCATTCAAAGTGATAGAAATCAAGTTTTAATGAAAATTATCATACTCGGCCAAAACATGCTTTTCAGCCTCTGAAAAGCACATTTTGGCCATAAAAACTGAATATGTCCCCTGCAACCAAACGAACTGTCAGAGACACAAATCTACAATGGACATAGTGTAAAATGGTCCAATTCAAGTAAGTTATTCATTTGGCATCATTCGAAGTGATAGAAATCAAGTTTTAATGAAAATTATCATACTCGGCCAAAACATGCTTTTCAGCCCCTGAAAAGCACATTTTGGCCATAAAAACTGAATATGTCCCCTGCAACCAAACGAACTGTCAGAGACACAAATCTACAATGGACATAGTGTAAAATGGTCCAAATCAAGTAAGTTATTCATTTGGCATCATTCGAAGTGATAGAAATCAAGTTTTAATGAAAATTATCATACTCGGCCAAAACATGCTTTTCAGCCCCTGAAAAGCACATTTTGGCCATAAAAACTGAATATGTCCCCTGCAACCAAACGAACTGTCAGAGACACAAATCTACAATGGACATAGTGTAAAATGGTCCAATTCAAGTAAGTTATTCATTTGGCATCATTCGAAGTGATAGAAATCAAGTTTTAATGAAAATTATCATACTCGGCCAAAACATGCTTTTCAGCCCCTGAAAAGCACATTTTGGCCATAAAAACTGAATATGTCCCCTGCAACGAAATGAACTGTCAGAGACACAAATCTACAATGGGCATAGTGTAAAATGGTCCAATTCAAGTAAGTTATTCATTTGGCATCAATCGAAGTGATAGAAATCAAGTTTTAATGAAAATAATCAAACTCGGCCAAAACATGCTTTTCAGCCCCTGAAAAGCACATTTTGGCCATAAAAACTGAATATGTCCCCTGCAACGAAATGAACTGTCAGAGACACAAATCTACAATGGACATAGTGTAAAATGGTCCAATTCAAGTAAGTTATTCATTTGGCATCATTCGAAGTGATAGAAATCAAGTTTTAATGAAAATTATCATACTCGGCCAAAACATGCTTTTCAGCCCCTGAAAAGCACATTTTGGCCATAAAAACTGAATATGTCCCCTGCAACCAAACGAACTGTCAGAGACACAAATCTACAATGGACATAGTGTAAAATGGTCCAATTCAAGTAAGTTATTCATTTGGCATCATTCGAAGTGATAGAAATCAAGTTTTAATGAAAATTATCATACTCGGCCAAAACATGCTTTTCAGCCCCTGAAAAGCACATTTTGGCCATAAAAACTGAATATGTCCCCTGCAACCAAACGAACTGTCAGAGACACAAATCTACAATGGACATAGTGTAAAATGGTCCAATTCAAGTAAATTATTCATTTGGCATCATTCGAAGTGATAGAAATCAAGTTTTAATGAAAATTATCATACTCGGCCAAAACATGCTTTTCAGCCTCTGAAAAGCACATTTTGGCCATAAAAACTGAAAATGTCCCCTGCAACCAAACGAACTGTCGGAGACACAAATCTACAATGGACATAGTGTAAAATGGTCCAATTCAAGTAAGTTATTCATTTGGCATCAATCGAAGTGATAGAAATCAAGTTTTAATGAAAATTATCAAACTCGGCCAAAACATGCTTTTCAGCCCCTGAAAAGCACATTTTGGCCATAAAAACTGAATATGTCCCCTGCAACCAAACGAACTGTCAGAGACACAAATCTACAATGGACATAGTGTAAAATGGTCCAATTCAAGTAAGTTATTCATTTGGCATCAATCGAAGTGATAGAAATTAAGTTTTAATGAAAATTATCATACTCTGCCAAAACATGCTTTTCAGCCTCTGAAAAGCACATTTTGGCCATAAAAACTGAAAATGTCCCCTGCAACCAAACGAACTGTCGGAGACACAAATCTACAATGGCCATAGGTAAAATGGTCCAATTCAAGTAAGTTATTCATTTGGCATCATTCGAAGTGATAGAAATTAAGTTTTAATGAAAATCATCATACTCGGCCAAAACATGCTTTTCAGCCCCTGAAAAGCACATTTTGGCCATAAAAACTGAAAATGTCCCCTGCAACCAAACGAACTGTCGGAGACACAAATCTACAATTGACATAGTATAAAATGGTCCAATTCAAGTAAGTTATTCATTTGGCATCATTCGAAGTGATAGAAATCAAGTTTTAATGAAAATTATCATACTCGGCCAAAACATGCTTTTCAGCCTCTGAAAAGCACATTTTGGCCATAAAAACTGAAAATGTCCCCTGCAACCAAACGAACTGTCGGAGACACAAATCTACAATGGACATAGTGTAAAATGGTCCAATTCAAGTAAGTTATTCATTTGGCATCATTCGAATGGATAAAAAAATCAAGTTTTAATGAAAATTATCATACTCTGCCAAAACGTGCTTTTCAGCCCCTGAAAAGCACATTTTGGCCATAAAAACTGAATATGTCCCCTGCAAACAAACGAACTGTCAGAGACACAAATCTACAATGGACATAGTGTAAAATGGTCCAATTCAAGTAAATTATTCATTTGGCATCATTCGAAGTGATAGAAATCAAGTTTTAATGAAAATTATCATACTCGGCCAAAACATGCTTTTCAGCCTCTGAAAAGCACATTTTGGCCATAAAAACTGAAAATGTCCCCTGCAACCAAACGAACTGTCGGAGACACAAATCTACAATGGACATAGTGTAAAATGGTCCAATTCAAGTAAGTTATTCATTTGGCATCAATCGAAGTGATAGAAATCAAGTTTTAATGAAAATTATCAAACTCGGCCAAAACATGCTTTTCAGCCCCTGAAAAGCACATTTTGGCCATAAAAACTGAATATGTCCCTTGCAACGAAATGAACTGTCAGAGACACAAATCTACAATGGACATAGTGTAAAATGGTCCAATTCAAGTAAGTTATTCATTTGGCATCATTCGAAGTGATAGAAATCAAGTTTTAATGAAAATTATCATACTCGGCCAAAACATGCTTTTCAGCCCCTGAAAAGCACATTTTGGCCATAAAAACTGAATATGTCCCCTGCAACCAAACGAACTGTCAGAGACACAAATCTACAATGGACATAGTGTAAAATGGTCCAATTCAAGTAAGTTATTCATTTGGCATCATTCGAAGTGATAGAAATCAAGTTTTAATGAAAATTATCATACTCGGCCAAAACATGCTTTTCAGCCCCTGAAAAGCACATTTTGGCCATAAAAACTGAATATGTCCCCTGCAACGAAATGAACTGTCAGAGACACAAATCTACAATGGGCATAGTGTAAAATGGTCCAATTCAAGTAAGTTATTCATTTGGCATCAATCGAAGTGATAGAAATCAAGTTTTAATGAAAATAATCAAACTCGGCCAAAACATGCTTTTCAGCCCCTGAAAAGCACATTTTGGCCATAAAAACTGAATATGTCCCCTGCAACGAAATGAACTGTCAGAGACACAAATCTACAATGGACATAGTGTAAAATGGTCCAATTCAAGTAAGTTATTCATTTGGCATCATTCGAAGTGATAGAAATCAAGTTTTAATGAAAATTATCATACTCGGCCAAAACATGCTTTTCAGCCTCTGAAAAGCACATTTTGGCCATAAAAACTGAATATGTCCCCTGCAACCAAACGAACTGTCAGAGACACAAATCTACAATGGACATAGTGTAAAATGGTCCAATTCAAGTAAGTTATTCATTTGGCATCATTCGAAGTGATAGAAATCAAGTTTTAATAAAAATTATCATACTCGGCCAAAACATGCTTTTCAGCCCCTGAAAAGCACATTTTGGCCATAAAAACTGAATATGTCCCCTGCAACCAAACGAACTGTCAGAGACACAAATCTACAATGGACATAGTGTAAAATGGTCCAATTCAAGTAAGTTATTCATTTGGCATCATTCGAAGTGATAGAAATCAAGTTTTAATGAAAATTATCATACTCGGCCAAAACATGCTTTTCAGCCCCTGAAAAGCACATTTTGGCCATAAAAACTGAATATGTCCCCTGCAACCAAACGAACTGTCAGAGACACAAATCTACAATGGACATAGTGTAAAATGGTCCAATTCAAGTAAATTATTCATTTGGCATCATTCGAAGTGATAGAAATCAAGTTTTAATGAAAATTATCATACTCGGCCAAAACATGCTTTTCAGCCTCTGAAAAGCACATTTTGGCCATAAAAACTGAAAATGTCCCCTGCAACCAAACGAACTGTCGGAGACACAAATCTACAATGGACATAGTGTAAAATGGTCCAATTCAAGTAAGTTATTCATTTGGCATCAATCGAAGTGATAGAAATCAAGTTTTAATGAAAATTATCAAACTCGGCCAAAACATGCTTTTCAGCCCCTGAAAAGCACATTTTGGCCATAAAAACTGAATATGTCCCCTGCAACCAAACGAACTGTCAGAGACACAAATCTACAATGGACATAGTGTAAAATGGTCCAATTCAAGTAAGTTATTCATTTGGCATCATTCGAAGTGATAGAAATTAAGTTTTAATGAAAATTATCATACTCTGCCAAAACATGCTTTTCAGCCTCTGAAAAGCACATTTTGGCCATAAAAACTGAAAATGTCCCCTGCAACCAAACGAACTGTCGGAGACACAAATCTACAATGGCCATAGGTAAAATGGTCCAATTCAAGTAAGTTATTCATTTGGCATCATTCGAAGTGATAGAAATTAAGTTTTAATGAAAATCATCATACTCGGCCAAAACATGCTTTTCAGCCCCTGAAAAGCACATTTTGGCCATAAAAACTGAAAATGTCCCCTGCAACCAAACGAACTGTCGGAGACACAAATCTACAATTGACATAGTATAAAATGGTCCAATTCAAGTAAGTTATTCATTTGGCATCATTCGAAGTGATAGAAATCAAGTTTTAATGAAAATTATCATACTCGGCCAAAACATGCTTTTCAGCCTCTGAAAAGCACATTTTGGCCATAAAAACTGAAAATGTCCCCTGCAACCAAACGAACTGTCGGAGACACAAATCTACAATGGACATAGTGTAAAATGGTCCAATTCAAGTAAGTTATTCATTTGGCATCATTCGAATGGATAAAAAAATCAAGTTTTAATGAAAATTATCATACTCTGCCAAAACGTGCTTTTCAGCCCCTGAAAAGCACATTTTGGCCATAAAAACTGAATATGTCCCCTGCAAACAAACGAACTGTCAGAGACACAAATCTACAATGGACATAGTGTAAAATGGTCCAATTCAAGTAAATTATTCATTTGGCATCATTCGAAGTGATAGAAATCAAGTTTTAATGAAAATTATCATACTCGGCCAAAACATGCTTTTCAGCCTCTGAAAAGCACATTTTGGCCATAAAAACTGAAAATGTCCCCTGCAACCAAACGAACTGTCGGAGACACAAATCTACAATGGACATAGTGTAAAATGGTCCAATTCAAGTAAGTTATTCATTTGGCATCAATCGAAGTGATAGAAATCAAGTTTTAATGAAAATAATCAAACTCGGCCAAAACATGCTTTTCAGCCCCTGAAAAGCACATTTTGGCCATAAAAACTGAATATGTCCCCTGCAACGAAATGAACTGTCAGAGACACAAATCTACAATGGACATAGTGTAAAATGGTCCAATTCAAGTAAGTTATTCATTTGGCATCATTCGAAGTGATAGAAATCAAGTTTTAATGAAAATTATCATACTCGGCCAAAACATGCTTTTCAGCCCCTGAAAAGCACATTTTGGCCATAAAAACTGAATATGTCCCCTGCAACCAAACGAACTGTCAGAGACACAAATCTACAATGGACATAGTGTAAAATGGTCCAATTCAAGTAAGTTATTCATTTGGCATCATTCGAAGTGATAGAAATCAAGTTTTAATGAAAATTATCATACTCGGCCAAAACATGCTTTTCAGCCCCTGAAAAGCACATTTTGGCCATAAAAACTGAATATGTCCCCTGCAACCAAACGAACTGTCAGAGACACAAATCTACAATGGACATAGTGTAAAATGGTCCAATTCAAGTAAATTATTCATTTGGCATCATTCGAAGTGATAGAAATCAAGTTTTAATGAAAATTATCATACTCGGCCAAAACATGCTTTTCAGCCTCTGAAAAGCACATTTTGGCCATAAAAACTGAAAATGTCCCCTGCAACCAAACGAACTGTCGGAGACACAAATCTACAATGGACATAGTGTAAAATGGTCCAATTCAAGTAAGTTATTCATTTGGCATCAATCGAAGTGATAGAAATCAAGTTTTAATGAAAATTATCAAACTCGGCCAAAACATGCTTTTCAGCCCCTGAAAAGCACATTTTGGCCATAAAAACTGAATATGTCCCCTGCAACCAAACGAACTGTCAGAGACACAAATCTACAATGGACATAGTGTAAAATGGTCCAATTCAAGTAAGTTATTCATTTGGCATCATTCGAAGTGATAGAAATTAAGTTTTAATGAAAATTATCATACTCTGCCAAAACATGCTTTTCAGCCTCTGAAAAGCACATTTTGGCCATAAAAACTGAAAATGTCCCCTGCAACCAAACGAACTGTCGGAGACACAAATCTACAATGGCCATAGGTAAAATGGTCCAATTCAAGTAAGTTATTCATTTGGCATCATTCGAAGTGATAGAAATTAAGTTTTAATGAAAATCATCATACTCGGCCAAAACATGCTTTTCAGCCCCTGAAAAGCACATTTTGGCCATAAAAACTGAAAATGTCCCCTGCAACCAAACGAACTGTCGGAGACACAAATCTACAATTGACATAGTATAAAATGGTCCAATTCAAGTAAGTTATTCATTTGGCATCATTCGAAGTGATAGAAATCAAGTTTTAATGAAAATTATCATACTCGGCCAAAACATGCTTTTCAGCCTCTGAAAAGCACATTTTGGCCATAAAAACTGAAAATGTCCCCTGCAACCAAACGAACTGTCGGAGACACAAATCTACAATGGACATAGTGTAAAATGGTCCAATTCAAGTAAGTTATTCATTTGGCATCATTCGAATGGATAAAAAAATCAAGTTTTAATGAAAATTATCATACTCTGCCAAAACGTGCTTTTCAGCCCCTGAAAAGCACATTTTGGCCATAAAAACTGAATATGTCCCCTGCAAACAAACGAACTGTCAGAGACACAAATCTACAATGGACATAGTGTAAAATGGTCCAATTCAAGTAAATTATTCATTTGGCATCATTCGAAGTGATAGAAATCAAGTTTTAATGAAAATTATCATACTCGGCCAAAACATGCTTTTCAGCCTCTGAAAAGCACATTTTGGCCATAAAAACTGAAAATGTCCCCTGCAACCAAACGAACTGTCGGAGACACAAATCTACAATGGACATAGTGTAAAATGGTCCAATTCAAGTAAGTTATTCATTTGGCATCAATCGAAGTGATAGAAATCAAGTTTTAATGAAAATTATCAAACTCGGCCAAAACATGCTTTTCAGCCCCTGAAAAGCACATTTTGGCCATAAAAACTGAATATGTCCCTTGCAACGAAATGAACTGTCAGAGACACAAATCTACAATGGACATAGTGTAAAATGGTCCAATTCAAGTAAGTTATTCATTTGGCATCATTCGAAGTGATAGAAATCAAGTTTTAATGAAAATTATCATACTCGGCCAAAACATGCTTTTCAGCCTCTGAAAAGCACATTTTGGCCATAAAAACTGAATATGTCCCCTGCAACCAAACGAACTGTCAGAGACACAAATCTACAATGGACATAGTGTAAAATGGTCCAATTCAAGTAAGTTATTCATTTGGCATCATTCGAAGTGATAGAAATCAAGTTTTAATGAAAATTATCATACTCGGCCAAAACATGCTTTTCAGCCCCTGAAAAGCACATTTTGGCCATAAAAACTGAATATGTCCCCTGCAACCAAACGAACTGTCAGAGACACAAATCTACAATGGACATAGTGTAAAATGGTCCAATTCAAGTAAGTTATTCATTTGGCATCATTCGAAGTGATAGAAATCAAGTTTTAATGAAAATTATCATACTCGGCCAAAACATGCTTTTCAGCCCCTGAAAAGCACATTTTGGCCATAAAAACTGAATATGTCCCCTGCAACCAAACGAACTGTCAGAGACACAAATCTACAATGGACATAGTGTAAAATGGTCCAATTCAAGTAAATTATTCATTTGGCATCATTCGAAGTGATAGAAATCAAGTTTTAATGAAAATTATCATACTCGGCCAAAACATGCTTTTCAGCCTCTGAAAAGCACATTTTGGCCATAAAAACTGAAAATGTCCCCTGCAACCAAACGAACTGTCGGAGACACAAATCTACAATGGACATAGTGTAAAATGGTCCAATTCAAGTAAGTTATTCATTTGGCATCAATCGAAGTGATAGAAATCAAGTTTTAATGAAAATTATCAAACTCCTGGCCAAAACATGCTTTTCAGCCCCTGAAAAGCACATTTTGGCCATAAAAACTGAATATGTCCCCTGCAACCAAACGAACTGTCAGAGACACAAATCTACAATGGACATAGTGTAAAATGGTCCAATTCAAGTAAGTTATTCATTTGGCATCATTCGAAGTGATAGAAATTAAGTTTTAATGAAAATTATCATACTCTGCCAAAACATGCTTTTCAGCCTCTGAAAAGCACATTTTGGCCATAAAAACTGAAAATGTCCCCTGCAACCAAACGAACTGTCGGAGACACAAATCTACAATGGCCATAGGTAAAATGGTCCAATTCAAGTAAGTTATTCATTTGGCATCATTCGAAGTGATAGAAATTAAGTTTTAATGAAAATCATCATACTCGGCCAAAACATGCTTTTCAGCCCCTGAAAAGCACATTTTGGCCATAAAAACTGAAAATGTCCCCTGCAACCAAACGAACTGTCGGAGACACAAATCTACAATTGACATAGTATAAAATGGTCCAATTCAAGTAAGTTATTCATTTGGCATCATTCGAAGTGATAGAAATCAAGTTTTAATGAAAATTATCATACTCGGCCAAAACATGCTTTTCAGCCTCTGAAAAGCACATTTTGGCCATAAAAACTGAAAATGTCCCCTGCAACCAAACGAACTGTCGGAGACACAAATCTACAATGGACATAGTGTAAAATGGTCCAATTCAAGTAAGTTATTCATTTGGCATCATTCGAATGGATAAAAAAATCAAGTTTTAATGAAAATTATCATACTCTGCCAAAACGTGCTTTTCAGCCCCTGAAAAGCACATTTTGGCC
The DNA here is from genome assembly GCF_051989625.1 of Stigmatopora argus. Classification (NCBI taxonomy): domain Eukaryota; kingdom Metazoa; phylum Chordata; class Actinopteri; order Syngnathiformes; family Syngnathidae; genus Stigmatopora; species Stigmatopora argus. The sequence goes on along the minus strand of NW_027520092.1, from coordinate 36,903 downwards.
ATAAAAACTGAATATGTCCCCTGCAAACAAACGAACTGTCAGAGACACAAATCTACAATGGACATAGTGTAAAATGGTCCAATTCAAGTAAATTATTCATTTGGCATCATTCGAAGTGATAGAAATCAAGTTTTAATGAAAATTATCATACTCGGCCAAAACATGCTTTTCAGCCTCTGAAAAGCACATTTTGGCCATAAAAACTGAAAATGTCCCCTGCAACCAAACGAACTGTCGGAGACACAAATCTACAATGGACATAGTGTAAAATGGTCCAATTCAAGTAAGTTATTCATTTGGCATCAATCGAAGTGATAGAAATCAAGTTTTAATGAAAATTATCAAACTCGGCCAAAACATGCTTTTCAGCCCCTGAAAAGCACATTTTGGCCATAAAAACTGAATATGTCCCTTGCAACGAAATGAACTGTCAGAGACACAAATCTACAATGGACATAGTGTAAAATGGTCCAATTCAAGTAAGTTATTCATTTGGCATCATTCGAAGTGATAGAAATCAAGTTTTAATGAAAATTATCATACTCGGCCAAAACATGCTTTTCAGCCTCTGAAAAGCACATTTTGGCCATAAAAACTGAATATGTCCCCTGCAACCAAACGAACTGTCAGAGACACAAATCTACAATGGACATAGTGTAAAATGGTCCAATTCAAGTAAGTTATTCATTTGGCATAATTCGAAGTGATAGAAATCAAGTTTTAATGAAAATTATCATACTCGGCCAAAACATGCTTTTCAGCCCCTGAAAAGCACATTTTGGCCATAAAAACTGAATATGTCCCCTGCAACCAAACGAACTGTCAGAGACACAAATCTACAATGGACATAGTGTAAAATGGTCCAATTCAAGTAAGTTATTCATTTGGCATCATTCGAAGTGATAGAAATCAAGTTTTAATGAAAATTATCATACTCGGCCAAAACATGCTTTTCAGCCCCTGAAAAGCACATTTTGGCCATAAAAACTGAATATGTCCCCTGCAACCAAACGAACTGTCAGAGACACAAATCTACAATGGACATAGTGTAAAATGGTCCAATTCAAGTAAGTTATTCATTTGGCATCATTCGAAGTGATAGAAATTAAGTTTTAATGTAAATTATCATACTCGGCCAAAACATGCTTTTCAGCCTCTGAAAAGCACATTTTGGCCATAAAAACTGAAAATGTCCCCTGCAACCAAACGAACTGTCGGAGACACAAATCTACAATGGACATAGTGTAAAATGGTCCAATTCAAGTAAGTTATTCATTTGGCATCATTCGAATGGATAGAAATCAAGTTTTAATGAAAATTATCATATTCTGCCAAAACGTGCTTTTCAGCCCCTGAAAAGCACATTTTAGCCATAAAAACTGAATATGTCCCCTGCAACCAAACGAACTGTCGGAGACACAAATCTACAATGGACATAGTGTAAAATGGTCCAATTCAAGTAAGTTATTCATTTGGCATCAATCGAAGTGATAGAAATCAAGTTTTAATGAAAATTATCAAACTCGGCCAAAACATGCTTTTCAGCCCCTGAAAAGCACATTTTGGCCATAAAAACTGAATATGTCCCCTGCAACCAAACGAACTGTCAGAGACACAAATCTACAATGGACATAGTGTAAAATGGTCCAATTCAAGTAAGTTATTCATTTGGCATCATTCGAAGTGATAGAAATTAAGTTTTAATGAAAATTATCATACTCTGCCAAAACATGCTTTTCAGCCTCTGAAAAGCACATTTTGGCCATAAAAACTGAAAATGTCCCCTGCAACCAAACGAACTGTCGGAGACACAAATCTACAATGGACATAGGTAAAATGGTCCAATTCAAGTAAGTTATTCATTTGGCATCATTCGAAGTGATAGAAATTAAGTTTTAATGAAAATCATCATACTCGGCCAAAACATGCTTTTCAGCCCCTGAAAAGCACATTTTGGCCATAAAAACTGAAAATGTCCCCTGCAACCAAACGAACTGTCGGAGACACAAATCTACAATTGACATAGTATAAAATGGTCCAATTCAAGTAAGTTATTCATTTGGCATCATTCGAAGTGATAGAAATCAAGTTTTAATGAAAATTATCATACTCTGCCAAAACGTGCTTTTCAGCCCCTGAAAAGCACATTTTGGCCATAAAAACTGAATATGTCCCCTGCAACGAAATGAACTGTCAGAGACACAAATCTACAATGGGCATAGTGTAAAATGGTCCAATTCAAGTAAGTTATTCATTTAGCATCATTCGAATGGATAGAAATCAAGTTTTAATGAAAATTATCATACTCGGCCAAAACATGCTTTTCAGCCCCTGAAAAGCACATTTTGGCCATAAAAACTGAATATGTCCCCTGCAACCAAACGAACTGTCAGAGACACAAATCTACAATGGACATAGTGTAAAATGGTCCAATTCAAGTAAGTTATTCATTTGGCATCATTCGAATGGATAGAAATCAAGTTTTAATGAAAATTATCATATTCTGCCAAAACGTGCTTTTCAGCCGCTGAAAAGCACATTTTAGCCATAAAAACTGAATATGTCCCTTGCAACCAAAAGAACTGTCAGAGACACAAATCTACAATGGACATAGTGTAAAATGGTCCAATTCAAGTAAATTATTCATTTGGCATCATTCGAAGTGAAAGAAATCAAGTTTTAATGAAAATTATCATACTCGGCCAAAACATGCTTTTCAGCCTCTGAAAAGCACATTTTGGCCATAAAAACTGAAAATGTCCCCTGCAACCAAACGAACTGTCGGAGACACAAATCTACAATGGACATAGTGTAAAATGGTCCAATTCAAGTAAGTTATTCATTTGGCATCATTCGAAGTGATAGAAATCAAGTTTTAATGAAAATTATCATACTCGGCCAAAACATGCTTTTCAGCCTCTGAAAAGCACATTTTGGCCATAAAAACTGAATATGTCCCCTGCAACCAAACGAACTGTCAGAGACACAAATCTACAATGGACATAGTGTAAAATGGTCCAATTCAAGTAAGTTATTCATTTGGCATCATTCAAAGTGATAGAAATCAAGTTTTAATGAAAATTATCATACTCGGCCAAAACATGCTTTTCAGCCCCTGAAAAGCACATTTTGGCCATAAAAACTGAATATGTCCCCTGCAACCAAACGAACTGTCAGAGACACAAATCTACAATGGACATAGTGTAAAATGGTCCAATTCAAGTAAGTTATTCATTTGGCATCATTCGAAGTGATAGAAATCAAGTTTTAATGAAAATTATCATACTCTGCCAAAACGTGCTTTTCAGCCGCTGAAAAGCACATTTTGGCCATAAAAACTGAATATGTCCCCTGCAACCAAACGAACTGTCAGAGACACAAATCTACAATGGACATAGTGTAAAATGGTCCAATTCAAGTAAATTATTCATTTGGCATCATTCGAAGTGATAGAAATCAAGTTTTAATGAAAATTATCATACTCGGCCAAAACATGCTTTTCAGCCTCAGAAAAGCACATTTTGGCCATAAAAACTGAAAATGTCCCCTGCAACCAAACGAACTGTCGGAGACACAAATCTACAATGGACATAGTGTAAAATGGTCCAATTCAAGTAAGTTATTCATTTGGCATCAATCGAAGTGATAGAAATCAAGTTTTAATGAAAATTATCAAACTCGGCCAAAACATGCTTTTCAGCCCCTGAAAAGCACATTTTGGCCATAAAAACTGAATATGTCCCCTGCAACCAAACGAACTGTCAGAGACACAAATCTACAATGGACATAGTGTAAAATGGTCCAATTCAAGTAAGTTATTCATTTGGCATCATTCGAAGTGATAGAAATTAAGTTTTAATGAAAATTATCATACTCTGCCAAAACATGCTTTTCAGCCTCTGAAAAGCACATTTTGGCCATAAAAACTGAAAATGTCCCCTGCAACCAAACGAACTGTCGGAGACACAAATCTACAATGGACATAGGTAAAATGGTCCAATTCAAGTAAGTTATTCATTTGGCATCATTCGAAGTGATAGAAATTAAGTTTTAATGAAAATCATCATACTCGGCCAAAACATGCTTTTCAGCCCCTGAAAAGCACATTTTGGCCATAAAAACTGAAAATGTCCCCTGCAACCAAACGAACTGTCGGAGACACAAATCTACAATTGACATAGTATAAAATGGTCCAATTCAAGTAAGTTATTCATTTGGCATCATTCGAAGTGATAGAAATCAAGTTTTAATGAAAATTATCATACTCTGCCAAAACGTGCTTTTCAGCCCCTGAAAAGCACATTTTGGCCATAAAAACTGAAAATGTCCCCTGCAACCAAACGAACTGTCAGAGACACAAATCTACAATGGACATAGTGTAAAATGGTCCAATTCAAGTAAGTTATTCATTTGGCATCATTCGAAGTGATAGAAATTAAGTTTTAATGAAAATTATCATACTCTGCCAAAACATGCTTTTCAGCCTCTGAAAAGCACATTTTGGCCATAAAAACTGAAAATGTCCCCTGCAACCAAACGAACTGTCAGAGACACAAATCTACAATGGACATAGTGTAAAATGGTCCAATTCAAGTAAGTTATTCATTTGGCATCATTCGAAGTGATAGAAATCAAGTTTTAATGAAAATTATCATACTCGGCCAAAACATGCTTTTCAGCCCCTGAAAAGCACATTTTGGCCATAAAAACTGAATATGTCCCCTGCAACCAAACGAACTGTCAGAGACACAAATCTACAATGGACATAGTGTAAAATGGTCCAATTCAAGTAAGTTATTCATTTGGCATCATTCGAAGTGATAGAAATCAAGTTTTAATGAAAATTATCATACTCTGCCAAAACGTGCTTTTCAGCCCCTGAAAAGCACATTTTGGCCATAAAAACTGAATATGTCCCCTGCAACCAAACGAACTGTCAGAGACACAAATCTACAATGGACATAGTGTAAAATGGTCCAATTCAAGTAAATTATTCATTTGGCATCATTCGAAGTGAAAGAAATCAAGTTTTGATGAAAATTATCATACTCGGCCAAAACATGCTTTTCAGCCTCTGAAAAGCACATTTTGGCCATAAAAACTGAAAATGTCCCCTGCAACCAAACGAACTGTTGGAGACACAAATCTACAATGGACATAGTGTAAAATGGTCCAATTCAAGTAAGTTATTCATTTGGCATCAATCGAAGTGATAGAAATCAAGTTTTAATGAAAATTATCATACTCTGCCAAAACATGCTTTTCAGCCTCTGAAAAGCACATTTTGGCCATAAAAACTGAAAATGTCCCCTGCAACCAAACGAACTGTCGGAGACACAAATCTACAATGGACATAGTGTAAAATGGTCCAATTCAAGTAAGTTATTCATTTGGCATCATTCGAAGTGATAGAAATCAAGTTTTAATGAAAATTATCATACTCTGCCAAAACGTGCTTTTCAGCCCCTGAAAAGCACATTTTAGCCATAAAAACTGAATATGTCCCCTGCAACCAAACGAACTGTCGGAGACACAAATCTACAATGGACATAGTGTAAAATGGTCCAATTCAAGTAAGTTATTCATTTGGCATCAATCGAAGTGATAGAAATCAAGTTTTAATGAAAATTATCAAACTCGGCCAAAACATGCTTTTCAGCCCCTGAAAAGCACATTTTGGCCATAAAAACTGAATATGTCCCCTGCAACCAAACGAACTGTCAGAGACAAAAATCTACAATGGACATAGTGTAAAATGGTCCAATTCAAGTAAGTTATTCATTTGGCATCATTCGAAGTGATAGAAATTAAGTTTTAATGAAAATTATCATACTCTGCCAAAACATGCTTTTCAGCCTCTGAAAAGCACATTTTGGCCATAAAAACTGAAAATGTCCCCTGCAACCAAACGAACTGTCGGAGACACAAATCTACAATGGACATAGTGTAAAATGGTCCAATTCAAGTAAGTTATTCATTTGGCATCATTCGAAGTGATAGAAATTAAGTTTTAATGAAAATCATCATACTCGGCCAAAACATGCTTTTCAGCCCCTGAAAAGCACATTTTGGCCATAAAAACTGAAAATGTCCCCTGCAACCAAACGAACTGTCGGAGACACAAATCTACAATTGACTTAGTGTAAAATGGTCCAATTCAAGTAAGTTATTCATTTGGCATCATTCGAAGTGATAGAAATCAAGTTTTAATGAAAATTATCATACTCGGCCAAAACATGCTTTTCAGCCCCTGAAAAGCACATTTTGGCCATAAAAACTGAATATGTCCCCTGCAACCAAACGAACTGTCAGAGACACAAATCTACAATGGACATAGTGTAAAATGGTCCAATTCAAGTAAGTTATTCATTTGGCATCATTGGAAGTGATAGAAATCAAGTTTTAATGAAAATTATCATACTCGGCCAAAACATGCTTTTCAGCCCCTGAAAAGCACATTTTGGCCATAAAAACTGAATATGTCCCCTGCAACCAAACGAACTGTCAGAGACACAAATCTACAATGGACATAGTGTAAAATGGTCCAATTCAAGTAAGTTATTCATTTGGCATCATTCGAAGTGATAGAAATTAAGTTTTAATGTAAATTATCATACTCGGCCAAAACATGCTTTTCAGCCTCTGAAAAGCACATTTTGGCCATAAAAACTGAAAATGTCCCCTGCAACCAAACTAACTGTCGGAGACACAAATCTACAATGGACATAGTGTAAAATGGTCCAATTCAAGTAAGTTATTCATTTGGCATCATTCGAAGTGATAGAAATCAAGTTTTAATGAAAATTATCATACTCTGCCAAAACGTGCTTTTCAGCCCCTGAAAAGCACATTTTGGCCATAAAAACTGAATATGTCCCCTGCAACCAAACGAACTGTCAGAGACACAAATCTACAATGGACATAGTGTAAAATGGTCCAATTCAAGTAAATTATTCATTTGGCATCATTCGAAGTGAAAGAAATCAAGTTTTAATGAAAATTATCATACTCGGCCAAAACATGCTTTTCAGCCTCTGAAAAGCACATTTTGGCCATAAAAACTGAAAATGTCCCCTGCAACCAAACGAACTGTTGGAGACACAAATCTACAATGGACATAGTGTAAAATGGTCCAATTCAAGTAAGTTATTCATTTGGCATCAATCGAAGTGATAGAAATCAAGTTTTAATGAAAATTATCATACTCTGCCAAAACATGCTTTTCAGCCTCTGAAAAGCACATTTTGGCCATAAAAACTGAAAATGTCCCCTGCAACCAAACGAACTGTCGGAGACACAAATCTACAATGGACATAGTGTAAAATGGTCCAATTCAAGTAAGTTATTCATTTGGCATCATTCGAAGTGATAGAAATAAAGTTTTAATGAAAATTATCATACTCGGCCAAAACATGCTTTTCAGCCTCTGAAAAGCACATTTTGGCCATAAAAACTGAATATGTCCCCTGCAACCAAACGAACTGTCAGAGACACAAATCTACAATGGACATAGTGTAAAATGGTCCAATTCAAGTAAGTTATTCATTTGGCATCATTCGAAGTGATAGAAATCAAGTTTTAATGAAAATTATCATACTCGGCCAAAACATGCTTTTCAGCCCCTGAAAAGCACATTTTGGCCATAAAAACTGAATATGTCCCCTGCAACCAAACGAACTGTCAGAGACACAAATCTACAATGGACATAGTGCAAAATGGTCCAATTCAAGTAAGTTATTCATTTGGCATCATTCGAAGTGATAGAAATCAAGTTTTAATGAAAATTATCATACTCTGCCAAAACGTGCTTTTCAGCCCCTGAAAAGCACATTTTGGCCATAAAAACTGAATATGTCCCCTGCAACCAAACGAACTGTCAGAGACACAAATCTACAATGGACATAGTGTAAAATGGTCCAATTCAAGTAAATTATTCATTTGGCATCATTCGAAGTGAAAGAAATCAAGTTTTAATGAAAATTATCATACTCGGCCAAAACATGCTTTTCAGCCTCTGAAAAGCACATTTTGGCCATAAAAACTGAAAATGTCCCCTGCAACCAAACGAACTGTTGGAGACACAAATCTACAATGGACATAGTGTAAAATGGTCCAATTCAAGTAAGTTATTCATTTGGCATCAATCGAAGTGATAGAAATCAAGTTTTAATGAAAATTATCATACTCTGCCAAAACATGCTTTTCAGCCTCTGAAAAGCACATTTTGGCCATAAAAACTGAAAATGTCCCCTGCAACCAAACGAACTGTCGGAGACACAAATCTACAATGGACATAGTGTAAAATGGTCCAATTCAAGTAAGTTATTCATTTGGCATCATTCGAAGTGATAGAAATCAAGTTTTAATGAAAATTATCATACTCGGCCAAAACATGCTTTTCAGCCTCTGAAAAGCACATTTTGGCCATAAAAACTGAATATGTCCCCTGCAACCAAACGAACTGTCAGAGACACAAATCTACAATGGACATAGTGTAAAATGGTCCAATTCAAGTAAGTTATTCATTTGGCATCATTCGAAGTGATAGAAATCAAGTTTTAATGAAAATTATCATACTCGGCCAAAACATGCTTTTCAGCCCCTGAAAAGCACATTTTTGCCATAAAAACTGAATATGTCCCCTGCAACCAAACGAACTGTCAGAGACACAAATCTACAATGGACATAGTGTAAAATGGTCCAATTCAAGTAAGTTATTCATTTGGCATCATTCGAAGTGATAGAAATCAAGTTTTAATGAAAATTATCATACTCTGCCAAAACGTGCTTTTCAGCCGCTGAAAAGCACATTTTGGCCATAAAAACTGAATATGTCCCCTGCAACCAAACGAACTGTCAGAGACACAAATCTACAATGGACATAGTGTAAAATGGTCCAATTCAAGTAAATTATTCATTTGGCATCATTCGAAGTGATAGAAATCAAGTTTTAATGAAAATTATCATACTCGGCCAAAACATGCTTTTCAGCCTCTGAAAAGCACATTTTGGCCATAAAAACTGAAAATGTCCCCTGCAACCAAACGAACTGTCGGAGACACAAATCTACAATGGACATAGTGTAAAATGGTCCAATTCAAGTAAGTTATTCATTTGGCATCAATCGAAGTGATAGAAATCAAGTTTTAATGAAAATCATCATACTCGGCCAAAACATGCTTTTCAGCCCCTGAAAAGCACATTTTGGCCATAAAAACTGAAAATGTCCCCTGCAACCAAACGAACTGTCGGAGACACAAATCTACAATTGACTTAGTGTAAAATGGTCCAATTCAAGTAAGTTATTCATTTGGCATCATTCGAAGTGATAGAAATCAAGTTTTAATGAAAATTATCATACTCGGCCAAAACATGCTTTTCAGCCCCTGAAAAGCACATTTTGGCCATAAAAACTGAATATGTCCCCTGCAACCAAACGAACTGTCAGAGACACAAATCTACAATGGACATAGTGTAAAATGGTCCAATTCAAGTAAGTTATTCATTTGGCATCATTGGAAGTGATAGAAATCAAGTTTTAATGAAAATTATCATACTCGGCCAAAACATGCTTTTCAGCCCCTGAAAAGCACATTTTGGCCATAAAAACTGAATATGTCCCCTGCAACCAAACGAACTGTCAGAGACACAAATCTACAATGGACATAGTGTAAAATGGTCCAATTCAAGTAAGTTATTCATTTGGCATCATTCGAAGTGATAGAAATTAAGTTTTAATGTAAATTATCATACTCGGCCAAAACATGCTTTTCAGCCTCTGAAAAGCACATTTTGGCCATAAAAACTGAAAATGTCCCCTGCAACCAAACTAACTGTCGGAGACACAAATCTACAATGGACATAGTGTAAAATGGTCCAATTCAAGTAAGTTATTCATTTGGCATCATTCGAATGGATAGAAATCAAGTTTTAATGAAAATTATCATATTCTGCCAAAACGTGCTTTTCAGCCGCTGAAAAGCACATTTTAGCCATAAAAACTGAATATGTCCCCTGCAACCAAAAGAACTGTCAGAGACACAAATCTACAATGGACATAGTGTAAAATGGTCCAATTCAAGTAAATTATTCATTTGGCATCATTCGAAGTGAAAGAAATCAAGTTTTAATGAAAATTATCATACTCGGCCAAAACATGCTTTTCAGCCTCTGAAAAGCACATTTTGGCCATAAAAACTGAAAATGTCCCCTGCAACCAAACGAACTGTTGGAGACACAAATCTACAATGGACATAGTGTAAAATGGTCCAATTCAAGTAAGTTATTCATTTGGCATCAATCGAAGTGATAGAAATCAAGTTTTAATGAAAATTATCATACTCTGCCAAAACATGCTTTTCAGCCTCTGAAAAGCACATTTTGGCCATAAAAACTGAAAATGTCCCCTGCAACCAAACGAACTGTCGGAGACACAAATCTACAATGGACATAGTGTAAAATGGTCCAATTCAAGTAAGTTATTCATTTGGCATCATTCGAAGTGATAGAAATAAAGTTTTAATGAAAATTATCATACTCGGCCAAAACATGCTTTTCAGCCTCTGAAAAGCACATTTTGGCCATAAAAACTGAATATGTCCCCTGCAACCAAACGAACTGTCAGAGACACAAATCTACAATGGACATAGTGTAAAATGGTCCAATTCAAGTAAGTTATTCATTTGGCATCATTCGAAGTGATAGAAATCAAGTTTTAATGAAAATTATCATACTCGGCCAAAACATGCTTTTCAGCCCCTGAAAAGCACATTTTGGCCATAAAAACTGAATATGTCCCCTGCAACCAAACGAACTGTCAGAGACACAAATCTACAATGGACATAGTGCAAAATGGTCCAATTCAAGTAAGTTATTCATTTGGCATCATTCGAAGTGATAGAAATCAAGTTTTAATGAAAATTATCATACTCTGCCAAAACGTGCTTTTCAGCCCCTGAAAAGCACATTTTGGCCATAAAAACTGAATATGTCCCCTGCAACCAAACGAACTGTCAGAGACACAAATCTACAATGGACATAGTGTAAAATGGTCCAATTCAAGTAAATTATTCATTTGGCATCATTCGAAGTGAAAGAAATCAAGTTTTAATGAAAATTATCATACTCGGCCAAAACATGCTTTTCAGCCTCTGAAAAGCACATTTTGGCCATAAAAACTGAAAATGTCCCCTGCAACCAAACGAACTGTTGGAGACACAAATCTACAATGGACATAGTGTAAAATGGTCCAATTCAAGTAAGTTATTCATTTGGCATCAATCGAAGTGATAGAAATCAAGTTTTAATGAAAATTATCATACTCTGCCAAAACATGCTTTTCAGCCTCTGAAAAGCACATTTTGGCCATAAAAACTGAAAATGTCCCCTGCAACCAAACGAACTGTCGGAGACACAAATCTACAATGGACATAGTGTAAAATGGTCCAATTCAAGTAAGTTATTCATTTGGCATCATTCGAAGTGATAGAAATCAAGTTTTAATGAAAATTATCATACTCGGCCAAAACATGCTTTTCAGCCTCTGAAAAGCACATTTTGGCCATAAAAACTGAATATGTCCCCTGCAACCAAACGAACTGTCAGAGACACAAATCTACAATGGACATAGTGTAAAATGGTCCAATTCAAGTAAGTTATTCATTTGGCATCATTCGAAGTGATAGAAATCAAGTTTTAATGAAAATTATCATACTCGGCCAAAACATGCTTTTCAGCCCCTGAAAAGCACATTTTGGCCATAAAAACTGAATATGTCCCCTGCAACCAAACGAACTGTCAGAGACACAAATCTACAATGGACATAGTGTAAAATGGTCCAATTCAAGTAAGTTATTCATTTGGCATCATTCGAAGTGATAGAAATCAAGTTTTAATGAAAATTATCATACTCTGCCAAAACGTGCTTTTCAGCCGCTGAAAAGCACATTTTGGCCATAAAAACTGAATATGTCCCCTGCAACCAAACGAACTGTCAGAGACACAAATCTACAATGGACATAGTGTAAAATGGTCCAATTCAAGTAAATTATTCATTTGGCATCATTCGAAGTGATAGAAATCAAGTTTTAATGAAAATTATCATACTCGGCCAAAACATGCTTTTCAGCCTCTGAAAAGCACATTTTGGCCATAAAAACTGAAAATGTCCCCTGCAACCAAACGAACTGTCGGAGACACAAATCTACAATGGACATAGTGTAAAATGGTCCAATTCAAGTAAGTTATTCATTTGGCATCAATCGAAGTGATAGAAATCAAGTTTTAATGAAAATTATCAAACTCGGCCAAAACATGCTTTTCAGCCCCTGAAAAGCACATTTTGGCCATAAAAACTGAATATGTCCCCTGCAACCAAACGAACTGTCAGAGACACAAATCTACAATGGACATAGTGTAAAATGGTCCAATTCAAGTAAGTTATTCATTTGGCATCATTCGAAGTGATAGAAATCAAGTTTTAATGAAAATTATCATACTCTGCCAAAACGTGCTTTTCAGCCCCTGAAAAGCACATTTTGGCCATAAAAACTGAATATGTCCCCTGCAACCAAACGAACTGTCAGAGACACAAATCTACAATGGACATAGTGTAAAATGGTCCAATTCAAGTAAATTATTCATTTGGCATCATTCGAAGTGAAAGAAATCAAGTTTTAATGAAAATTATCATACTCGGCCAAAACATGCTTTTCAGCCTCTGAAAAGCACATTTTGGCCATAAAAACTGAAAATGTCCCCTGCAACCAAACGAACTGTTGGAGACACAAATCTACAATGGACATAGTGTAAAATGGTCCAATTCAAGTAAGTTATTCATTTGGCATCAATCGAAGTGATAGAAATCAAGTTTTAATGAAAATTATCATACTCTGCCAAAACATGCTTTTCAGCCTCTGAAAAGCACATTTTGGCCATAAAAACTGAAAATGTCCCCTGCAACCAAACGAACTGTCGGAGACACAAATCTACAATGGACATAGTGTAAAATGGTCCAATTCAAGTAAGTTATTCATTTGGCATCATTCGAAGTGATAGAAATCAAGTTTTAATGAAAATTATCATACTCGGCCAAAACATGCTTTTCAGCCTCTGAAAAGCACATTTTGGCCATAAAAACTGAATATGTCCCCTGCAACCAAACGAACTGTCAGAGACACAAATCTACAATGGACATAGTGTAAAATGGTCCAATTCAAGTAAGTTATTCATTTGGCATCATTCGAAGTGATAGAAATCAAGTTTTAATGAAAATTATCATACTCGGCCAAAACATGCTTTTCAGCCGCTGAAAAGCACATTTTGGCCATAAAAACTGAATATGTCCCCTGCAACCAAACGAACTGTCAGAGACACAAATCTACAATGGACATAGTGTAAAATGGTCCAATTCAAGTAAATTATTCATTTGGCATCATTCGAAGTGATAGAAATCAAGTTTTAATGAAAATTATCATACTCGGCCAAAACATGCTTTTCAGCCTCAGAAAAGCACATTTTGGCCATAAAAACTGAAAATGTCCCCTGCAACCAAACGAACTGTCGGAGACACAAATCTACAATGGACATAGTGTAAAATGGTCCAATTCAAGTAAGTTATTCATTTGGCATCAATCGAAGTGATAGAAATCAAGTTTTAATGAAAATTATCAAACTCGGCCAAAACATGCTTTTCAGCCCCTGAAAAGCACATTTTGGCCATAAAAACTGAATATGTCCCCTGCAACCAAACGAACTGTCAGAGACAAAAATCTACAATGGACATAGTGTAAAATGGTCCAATTCAAGTAAGTTATTCATTTGGCATCATTCGAAGTGATAGAAATTAAGTTTTAATGAAAATTATCATACTCTGCCAAAACATGCTTTTCAGCCTCTGAAAAGCACATTTTGGCCATAAAAACTGAAAATGTCCCCTGCAACCAAACGAACTGTCGGAGACACAAATCTACAATGGACATAGTGTAAAATGGTCCAATTCAAGTAAGTTATTCATTTGGCATCATTCGAAGTGATAGAAATTAAGTTTTAATGAAAATCATCATACTCGGCCAAAACATGCTTTTCAGCCCCTGAAAAGCACATTTTGGCCATAAAAACTGAAAATGTCCCCTGCAACCAAACGAACTGTCGGAGACACAAATCTACAATTGACTTAGTGTAAAATGGTCCAATTCAAGTAAGTTATTCATTTGGCATCATTCGAAGTGATAGAAATCAAGTTTTAATGAAAATTATCATACTCGGCCAAAACATGCTTTTCAGCCCCTGAAAAGCACATTTTGGCCATAAAAACTGAATATGTCCCCTGCAACCAAACGAACTGTCAGAGACACAAATCTACAATGGACATAGTGTAAAATGGTCCAATTCAAGTAAGTTATTCATTTGGCATCATTGGAAGTGATAGAAATCAAGTTTTAATGAAAATTATCATACTCGGCCAAAACATGCTTTTCAGCCCCTGAAAAGCACATTTTGGCCATAAAAACTGAATATGTCCCCTGCAACCAAACGAACTGTCAGAGACACAAATCTACAATGGACATAGTGTAAAATGGTCCAATTCAAGTAAGTTATTCATTTGGCATCATTCGAAGTGATAGAAATTAAGTTTTAATGTAAATTATCATACTCGGCCAAAACATGCTTTTCAGCCTCTGAAAAGCACATTTTGGCCATAAAAACTGAATATGTCCCCTGCAACCAAACGAACTGTCAGAGACACAAATCTACAATGGACATAGTGTAAAATGGTCCAATTCAAGTAAGTTATTCATTTGGCATCATTCGAAGTGATAGAAATCAAGTTTTAATGAAAATTATCATACTCTGCCAAAACGTGCTTTTCAGCCCCTGAAAAGCACATTTTGGCCATAAAAACTGAAAATGTCCCCTGCAACCAAACGAACTGTCGGAGACACAAATCTACAATGGCCATAGGTAAAATGGTCCAATTCAAGTAAGTTATTCATTTGGCATCATTCGAAGTGATAGAAATTAAGTTTTAATGAAAATCATCATACTCGGCCAAAACATGCTTTTCAGCCCCTGAAAAGCACATTTTGGCCATAAAAACTGAAAATGTCCCCTGCAACCAAACGAACTGTCGGAGACACAAATCTACAATTGACATAGTATAAAATGGTCCAATTCAAGTAAGTTATTCATTTGGCATCATTCGAAGTGATAGAAATCAAGTTTTAATGAAAATTATCATACTCGGCCAAAACATGCTTTTCAGCCTCTGAAAAGCACATTTTGGCCATAAAAACTGAAAATGTCCCCTGCAACCAAACGAACTGTTGGAGACACAAATCTACAATGGACATAGTGTAAAATGGTCCAATTCAAGTAAGTTATTCATTTGGCATCAATCGAAGTGATAGAAATCAAGTTTTAATGAAAATTATCATACTCTGCCAAAACATGCTTTTCAGCCTCTGAAAAGCACATTTTGGCCATAAAAACTGAAAATGTCCCCTGCAACCAAACGAACTGTCGGAGACACAAATCTACAATGGACATAGTGTAAAATGGTCCAATTCAAGTAAGTTATTCATTTGGCATCATTCGAAGTGATAGAAATCAAGTTTTAATGAAAATTATCATACTCTGCCAAAACGTGCTTTTCAGCCCCTGAAAAGCACATTTTAGCCATAAAAACTGAATATGTCCCCTGCAACCAAACGAACTGTCGGAGACACAAATCTACAATGGACATAGTGTAAAATGGTCCAATTCAAGTAAGTTATTCATTTGGCATCAATCGAAGTGATAGAAATCAAGTTTTAATGAAAATTATCAAACTCGGCCAAAACATGCTTTTCAGCCCCTGAAAAGCACATTTTGGCCATAAAAACTGAATATGTCCCCTGCAACCAAACGAACTGTCAGAGACAAAAATCTACAATGGACATAGTGTAAAATGGTCCAATTCAAGTAAGTTATTCATTTGGCATCATTCGAAGTGATAGAAATTAAGTTTTAATGAAAATTATCATACTCTGCCAAAACATGCTTTTCAGCCTCTGAAAAGCACATTTTGGCCATAAAAACTGAAAATGTCCCCTGCAACCAAACGAACTGTCGGAACACAAATCTACAATGGACATAGTGTAAAATGGTCCAATTCAAGTAAGTTATTCATTTGGCATCATTCGAAGTGATAGAAATTAAGTTTTAATGAAAATCATCATACTCGGCCAAAACATGCTTTTCAGCCCCTGAAAAGCACATTTTGGCCATAAAAACTGAAAATGTCCCCTGCAACCAAACGAACTGTCGGAGACACAAATCTACAATTGACTTAGTGTAAAATGGTCCAATTCAAGTAAGTTATTCATTTGGCATCATTCGAAGTGATAGAAATCAAGTTTTAATGGAAAATTATCATACTCGGCCAAAACATGCTTTTCAGCCCCTGAAAAGCACATTTTGGCCATAAAAACTGAATATGTCCCCTGCAACCAAACGAACTGTCAGAGACACAAATCTACAATGGACATAGTGTAAAATGGTCCAATTCAAGTAAGTTATTCATTTGGCATCATTGGAAGTGATAGAAATCAAGTTTTAATGAAAATTATCATACTCGGCCAAAACATGCTTTTCAGCCCCTGAAAAGCACATTTTGGCCATAAAAACTGAATATGTCCCCTGCAACCAAACGAACTGTCAGAGACACAAATCTACAATGGACATAGTGTAAAATGGTCCAATTCAAGTAAGTTATTCATTTGGCATCATTCGAAGTGATAGAAATTAAGTTTTAATGTAAATTATCATACTCGGCCAAAACATGCTTTTCAGCCTCTGAAAAGCACATTTTGGCCATAAAAACTGAATATGTCCCCTGCAACCAAACGAACTGTCAGAGACACAAATCTACAATGGACATAGTGTAAAATGGTCCAATTCAAGTAAGTTATTCATTTGGCATCATTCGAAGTGATAGAAATCAAGTTTTAATGAAAATTATCATACTCGGCCAAAACATGCTTTTCAGCCCCTGAAAAGCACATTTTGGCCATAAAAACTGAATATGTCCCCTGCAACCAAACGAACTGTCAGAGACACAAATCTACAATGGACATAGTGCAAAATGGTCCAATTCAAGTAAGTTATTCATTTGGCATCATTCGAAGTGATAGAAATCAAGTTTTAATGAAAATTATCATACTCTGCCAAAACGTGCTTTTCAGCCCCTGAAAAGCACATTTTGGCCATAAAAACTGAATATGTCCCCTGCAACCAAACGAACTGTCAGAGACACAAATCTACAATGGACATAGTGTAAAATGGTCCAATTCAAGTAAATTATTCATTTGGCATCATTCGAAGTGAAAGAAATCAAGTTTTAATGAAAATTATCATACTCGGCCAAAACATGCTTTTCAGCCTCTGAAAAGCACATTTTGGCCATAAAAACTGAAAATGTCCCCTGCAACCAAACGAACTGTTGGAGACACAAATCTACAATGGACATAGTGTAAAATGGTCCAATTCAAGTAAGTTATTCATTTGGCATCAATCGAAGTGATAGAAATCAAGTTTTAATGAAAATTATCATACTCTGCCAAAACATGCTTTTCAGCCTCTGAAAAGCACATTTTGGCCATAAAAACTGAAAATGTCCCCTGCAACCAAACGAACTGTCGGAGACACAAATCTACAATGGACATAGTGTAAAATGGTCCAATTCAAGTAAGTTATTCATTTGGCATCATTCGAAGTGATAGAAATCAAGTTTTAATGAAAATTATCATACTCGGCCAAAACATGCTTTTCAGCCTCTGAAAAGCACATTTTGGCCATAAAAACTGAATATGTCCCCTGCAACCAAACGAACTGTCAGAGACACAAATCTACAATGGACATAGTGTAAAATGGTCCAATTCAAGTAAGTTATTCATTTGGCATCATTCGAAGTGATAGAAATCAAGTTTTAATGAAAATTATCATACTCGGCCAAAACATGCTTTTCAGCCCCTGAAAAGCACATTTTTGCCATAAAAACTGAATATGTCCCCTGCAACCAAACGAACTGTCAGAGACACAAATCTACAATGGACATAGTGTAAAATGGTCCAATTCAAGTAAGTTATTCATTTGGCATCATTCGAAGTGATAGAAATCAAGTTTTAATGAAAATTATCATACTCTGCCAAAACGTGCTTTTCAGCCGCTGAAAAGCACATTTTGGCCATAAAAACTGAATATGTCCCCTGCAACCAAACGAACTGTCAGAGACACAAATCTACAATGGACATAGTGTAAAATGGTCCAATTCAAGTAAATTATTCATTTGGCATCATTCGAAGTGATAGAAATCAAGTTTTAATGAAAATTATCATACTCGGCCAAAACATGCTTTTCAGCCTCTGAAAAGCACATTTTGGCCATAAAAACTGAAAATGTCCCCTGCAACCAAACGAACTGTCGGAGACACAAATCTACAATGGACATAGTGTAAAATGGTCCAATTCAAGTAAGTTATTCATTTGGCATCAATCGAAGTGATAGAAATCAAGTTTTAATGAAAATCATCATACTCGGCCAAAACATGCTTTTCAGCCCCTGAAAAGCACATTTTGGCCATAAAAACTGAAAATGTCCCCTGCAACCAAACGAACTGTCGGAGACACAAATCTACAATTGACTTAGTGTAAAATGGTCCAATTCAAGTAAGTTATTCATTTGGCATCATTCGAAGTGATAGAAATCAAGTTTTAATGAAAATTATCATACTCGGCCAAAACATGCTTTTCAGCCCCTGAAAAGCACATTTTGGCCATAAAAACTGAATATGTCCCCTGCAACCAAACGAACTGTCAGAGACACAAATCTACAATGGACATAGTGTAAAATGGTCCAATTCAAGTAAGTTATTCATTTGGCATCATTGGAAGTGATAGAAATCAAGTTTTAATGAAAATTATCATACTCGGCCAAAACATGCTTTTCAGCCCCTGAAAAGCACATTTTGGCCATAAAAACTGAATATGTCCCCTGCAACCAAACGAACTGTCAGAGACACAAATCTACAATGGACATAGTGTAAAATGGTCCAATTCAAGTAAGTTATTCATTTGGCATCATTCGAAGTGATAGAAATTAAGTTTTAATGTAAATTATCATACTCGGCCAAAACATGCTTTTCAGCCTCTGAAAAGCACATTTTGGCCATAAAAACTGAAAATGTCCCCTGCAACCAAACTAACTGTCGGAGACACAAATCTACAATGGACATAGTGTAAAATGGTCCAATTCAAGTAAGTTATTCATTTGGCATCATTCGAATGGATAGAAATCAAGTTTTAATGAAAATTATCATATTCTGCCAAAACGTGCTTTTCAGCCGCTGAAAAGCACATTTTAGCCATAAAAACTGAATATGTCCCCTGCAACCAAAAGAACTGTCAGAGACACAAATCTACAATGGACATAGTGTAAAATGGTCCAATTCAAGTAAATTATTCATTTGGCATCATTCGAAGTGAAAGAAATCAAGTTTTAATGAAAATTATCATACTCGGCCAAAACATGCTTTTCAGCCTCTGAAAAGCACATTTTGGCCATAAAAACTGAAAATGTCCCCTGCAACCAAACGAACTGTTGGAGACACAAATCTACAATGGACATAGTGTAAAATGGTCCAATTCAAGTAAGTTATTCATTTGGCATCAATCGAAGTGATAGAAATCAAGTTTTAATGAAAATTATCATACTCTGCCAAAACATGCTTTTCAGCCTCTGAAAAGCACATTTTGGCCATAAAAACTGAAAATGTCCCCTGCAACCAAACGAACTGTCGGAGACACAAATCTACAATGGACATAGTGTAAAATGGTCCAATTCAAGTAAGTTATTCATTTGGCATCATTCGAAGTGATAGAAATAAAGTTTTAATGAAAATTATCATACTCGGCCAAAACATGCTTTTCAGCCTCTGAAAAGCACATTTTGGCCATAAAAACTGAATATGTCCCCTGCAACCAAACGAACTGTCAGAGACACAAATCTACAATGGACATAGTGTAAAATGGTCCAATTCAAGTAAGTTATTCATTTGGCATCATTCGAAGTGATAGAAATCAAGTTTTAATGAAAATTATCATACTCGGCCAAAACATGCTTTTCAGCCCCTGAAAAGCACATTTTGGCCATAAAAACTGAATATGTCCCCTGCAACCAAACGAACTGTCAGAGACACAAATCTACAATGGACATAGTGCAAAATGGTCCAATTCAAGTAAGTTATTCATTTGGCATCATTCGAAGTGATAGAAATCAAGTTTTAATGAAAATTATCATACTCTGCCAAAACGTGCTTTTCAGCCCCTGAAAAGCACATTTTGGCCATAAAAACTGAATATGTCCCCTGCAACCAAACGAACTGTCAGAGACACAAATCTACAATGGACATAGTGTAAAATGGTCCAATTCAAGTAAATTATTCATTTGGCATCATTCGAAGTGAAAGAAATCAAGTTTTAATGAAAATTATCATACTCGGCCAAAACATGCTTTTCAGCCTCTGAAAAGCACATTTTGGCCATAAAAACTGAAAATGTCCCCTGCAACCAAACGAACTGTTGGAGACACAAATCTACAATGGACATAGTGTAAAATGGTCCAATTCAAGTAAGTTATTCATTTGGCATCAATCGAAGTGATAGAAATCAAGTTTTAATGAAAATTATCATACTCTGCCAAAACATGCTTTTCAGCCTCTGAAAAGCACATTTTGGCCATAAAAACTGAAAATGTCCCCTGCAACCAAACGAACTGTCGGAGACACAAATCTACAATGGACATAGTGTAAAATGGTCCAATTCAAGTAAGTTATTCATTTGGCATCATTCGAAGTGATAGAAATCAAGTTTTAATGAAAATTATCATACTCGGCCAAAACATGCTTTTCAGCCTCTGAAAAGCACATTTTGGCCATAAAAACTGAATATGTCCCCTGCAACCAAACGAACTGTCAGAGACACAAATCTACAATGGACATAGTGTAAAATGGTCCAATTCAAGTAAGTTATTCATTTGGCATCATTCGAAGTGATAGAAATCAAGTTTTAATGAAAATTATCATACTCGGCCAAAACATGCTTTTCAGCCCCTGAAAAGCACATTTTGGCCATAAAAACTGAATATGTCCCCTGCAACCAAACGAACTGTCAGAGACACAAATCTACAATGGACATAGTGTAAAATGGTCCAATTCAAGTAAGTTATTCATTTGGCATCATTCGAAGTGATAGAAATCAAGTTTTAATGAAAATTATCATACTCTGCCAAAACGTGCTTTTCAGCCGCTGAAAAGCACATTTTGGCCATAAAAACTGAATATGTCCCCTGCAACCAAACGAACTGTCAGAGACACAAATCTACAATGGACATAGTGTAAAATGGTCCAATTCAAGTAAATTATTCATTTGGCATCATTCGAAGTGATAGAAATCAAGTTTTAATGAAAATTATCATACTCGGCCAAAACATGCTTTTCAGCCTCTGAAAAGCACATTTTGGCCATAAAAACTGAAAATGTCCCCTGCAACCAAACGAACTGTCGGAGACACAAATCTACAATGGACATAGTGTAAAATGGTCCAATTCAAGTAAGTTATTCATTTGGCATCAATCGAAGTGATAAAAATCAAGTTTTAATGAAAATTATCAAACTCGGCCAAAACATGCTTTTCAGCCCCTGAAAAGCACATTTTGGCCATAAAAACTGAATATGTCCCCTGCAACCAAACGAACTGTCAGAGACACAAATCTACAATGGACATAGTGTAAAATGGTCCAATTCAAGTAAGTTATTCATTTGGCATCATTCGAAGTGATAGAAATCAAGTTTTAATGAAAATTATCATACTCTGCCAAAACGTGCTTTTCAGCCCCTGAAAAGCACATTTTGGCCATAAAAACTGAATATGTCCCCTGCAACCAAACGAACTGTCAGAGACACAAATCTACAATGGACATAGTGTAAAATGGTCCAATTCAAGTAAATTATTCATTTGGCATCATTCGAAGTGAAAGAAATCAAGTTTTAATGAAAATTATCATACTCGGCCAAAACATGCTTTTCAGC
This sequence comes from Stigmatopora argus, assembly GCF_051989625.1. NCBI lineage: Eukaryota > Metazoa > Chordata > Actinopteri > Syngnathiformes > Syngnathidae > Stigmatopora > Stigmatopora argus. Next base: position 14,780 of record NW_027520092.1, on the reverse strand, counting down.
CTCTGAAAAGCACATTTTGGCCATAAAAACTGAAAATGTCCCCTGCAACCAAACGAACTGTTGGAGACACAAATCTACAATGGACATAGTGTAAAATGGTCCAATTCAAGTAAGTTATTCATTTGGCATCAATCGAAGTGATAGAAATCAAGTTTTAATGAAAATTATCATACTCTGCCAAAACATGCTTTTCAGCCTCTGAAAAGCACATTTTGGCCATAAAAACTGAAAATGTCCCCTGCAACCAAACGAACTGTCGGAGACACAAATCTACAATGGACATAGTGTAAAATGGTCCAATTCAAGTAAGTTATTCATTTGGCATCATTCGAAGTGATAGAAATCAAGTTTTAATGAAAATTATCATACTCGGCCAAAACATGCTTTTCAGCCTCTGAAAAGCACATTTTGGCCATAAAAACTGAATATGTCCCCTGCAACCAAACGAACTGTCAGAGACACAAATCTACAATGGACATAGTGTAAAATGGTCCAATTCAAGTAAGTTATTCATTTGGCATCATTCGAAGTGATAGAAATCAAGTTTTAATGAAAATTATCATACTCGGCCAAAACATGCTTTTCAGCCGCTGAAAAGCACATTTTGGCCATAAAAACTGAATATGTCCCCTGCAACCAAACGAACTGTCAGAGACACAAATCTACAATGGACATAGTGTAAAATGGTCCAATTCAAGTAAATTATTCATTTGGCATCATTCGAAGTGATAGAAATCAAGTTTTAATGAAAATTATCATACTCGGCCAAAACATGCTTTTCAGCCTCAGAAAAGCACATTTTGGCCATAAAAACTGAAAATGTCCCCTGCAACCAAACGAACTGTCGGAGACACAAATCTACAATGGACATAGTGTAAAATGGTCCAATTCAAGTAAGTTATTCATTTGGCATCAATCGAAGTGATAGAAATCAAGTTTTAATGAAAATTATCAAACTCGGCCAAAACATGCTTTTCAGCCCCTGAAAAGCACATTTTGGCCATAAAAACTGAATATGTCCCCTGCAACCAAACGAACTGTCAGAGACACAAATCTACAATGGACATAGTGTAAAATGGTCCAATTCAAGTAAGTTATTCATTTGGCATCATTCGAAGTGATAGAAATTAAGTTTTAATGAAAATTATCATACTCTGCCAAAACATGCTTTTCAGCCTCTGAAAAGCACATTTTGGCCATAAAAACTGAAAATGTCCCCTGCAACCAAACGAACTGTCGGAGACACAAATCTACAATGGACATAGGTAAAATGGTCCAATTCAAGTAAGTTATTCATTTGGCATCATTCGAAGTGATAGAAATTAAGTTTTAATGAAAATCATCATACTCGGCCAAAACATGCTTTTCAGCCCCTGAAAAGCACATTTTGGCCATAAAAACTGAAAATGTCCCCTGCAACCAAACGAACTGTCGGAGACACAAATCTACAATTGACATAGTATAAAATGGTCCAATTCAAGTAAGTTATTCATTTGGCATCATTCGAAGTGATAGAAATCAAGTTTTAATGAAAATTATCATACTCTGCCAAAACGTGCTTTTCAGCCCCTGAAAAGCACATTTTGGCCATAAAAACTGAAAATGTCCCCTGCAACCAAACGAACTGTCAGAGACACAAATCTACAATGGACATAGTGTAAAATGGTCCAATTCAAGTAAGTTATTCATTTGGCATCATTCGAAGTGATAGAAATTAAGTTTTAATGAAAATTATCATACTCTGCCAAAACATGCTTTTCAGCCTCTGAAAAGCACATTTTGGCCATAAAAACTGAAAATGTCCCCTGCAACCAAACGAACTGTCAGAGACACAAATCTACAATGGACATAGTGTAAAATGGTCCAATTCAAGTAAGTTATTCATTTGGCATCATTCGAAGTGATAGAAATCAAGTTTTAATGAAAATTATCAAACTCGGCCAAAACATGCTTTTCAGCCCCTGAAAAGCACATTTTGGCCATAAAAACTGAATATGTCCCCTGCAACCAAACGAACTGTCAGAGACACAAATCTACAATGGACATAGTGTAAAATGGTCCAATTCAAGTAAGTTATTCATTTGGCATCATTCGAAGTGATAGAAATCAAGTTTTAATGAAAATTATCATACTCTGCCAAAACGTGCTTTTCAGCCCCTGAAAAGCACATTTTGGCCATAAAAACTGAATATGTCCCCTGCAACCAAACGAACTGTCAGAGACACAAATCTACAATGGACATAGTGTAAAATGGTCCAATTCAAGTAAATTATTCATTTGGCATCATTCGAAGTGAAAGAAATCAAGTTTTAATGAAAATTATCATACTCGGCCAAAACATGCTTTTCAGCCTCTGAAAAGCACATTTTGGCCATAAAAACTGAAAATGTCCCCTGCAACCAAACGAACTGTTGGAGACACAAATCTACAATGGACATAGTGTAAAATGGTCCAATTCAAGTAAGTTATTCATTTGGCATCAATCGAAGTGATAGAAATCAAGTTTTAATGAAAATTATCATACTCTGCCAAAACATGCTTTTCAGCCTCTGAAAAGCACATTTTGGCCATAAAAACTGAAAATGTCCCCTGCAACCAAACGAACTGTCGGAGACACAAATCTACAATGGACATAGTGTAAAATGGTCCAATTCAAGTAAGTTATTCATTTGGCATCATTCGAAGTGATAGAAATCAAGTTTTAATGAAAATTATCATACTCTGCCAAAACGTGCTTTTCAGCCCCTGAAAAGCACATTTTAGCCATAAAAACTGAATATGTCCCCTGCAACCAAACGAACTGTCGGAGACACAAATCTACAATGGACATAGTGTAAAATGGTCCAATTCAAGTAAGTTATTCATTTGGCATCAATCGAAGTGATAGAAATCAAGTTTTAATGAAAATTATCAAACTCGGCCAAAACATGCTTTTCAGCCCCTGAAAAGCACATTTTGGCCATAAAAACTGAATATGTCCCCTGCAACCAAACGAACTGTCAGAGACAAAAATCTACAATGGACATAGTGTAAAATGGTCCAATTCAAGTAAGTTATTCATTTGGCATCATTCGAAGTGATAGAAATTAAGTTTTAATGAAAATTATCATACTCTGCCAAAACATGCTTTTCAGCCTCTGAAAAGCACATTTTGGCCATAAAAACTGAAAATGTCCCCTGCAACCAAACGAACTGTCGGAGACACAAATCTACAATGGACATAGTGTAAAATGGTCCAATTCAAGTAAGTTATTCATTTGGCATCATTCGAAGTGATAGAAATTAAGTTTTAATGAAAATCATCATACTCGGCCAAAACATGCTTTTCAGCCCCTGAAAAGCACATTTTGGCCATAAAAACTGAAAATGTCCCCTGCAACCAAACGAACTGTCGGAGACACAAATCTACAATTGACTTAGTGTAAAATGGTCCAATTCAAGTAAGTTATTCATTTGGCATCATTCGAAGTGATAGAAATCAAGTTTTAATGAAAATTATCATACTCGGCCAAAACATGCTTTTCAGCCCCTGAAAAGCACATTTTGGCCATAAAAACTGAATATGTCCCCTGCAACCAAACGAACTGTCAGAGACACAAATCTACAATGGACATAGTGTAAAATGGTCCAATTCAAGTAAGTTATTCATTTGGCATCATTGGAAGTGATAGAAATCAAGTTTTAATGAAAATTATCATACTCGGCCAAAACATGCTTTTCAGCCCCTGAAAAGCACATTTTGGCCATAAAAACTGAATATGTCCCCTGCAACCAAACGAACTGTCAGAGACACAAATCTACAATGGACATAGTGTAAAATGGTCCAATTCAAGTAAGTTATTCATTTGGCATCATTCGAAGTGATAGAAATTAAGTTTTAATGTAAATTATCATACTCGGCCAAAACATGCTTTTCAGCCTCTGAAAAGCACATTTTGGCCATAAAAACTGAATATGTCCCCTGCAACCAAACGAACTGTCAGAGACACAAATCTACAATGGACATAGTGTAAAATGGTCCAATTCAAGTAAGTTATTCATTTGGCATCATTCGAAGTGATAGAAATCAAGTTTTAATGAAAATTATCATACTCTGCCAAAACGTGCTTTTCAGCCCCTGAAAAGCACATTTTGGCCATAAAAACTGAAAATGTCCCCTGCAACCAAACGAACTGTCGGAGACACAAATCTACAATGGCCATAGGTAAAATGGTCCAATTCAAGTAAGTTATTCATTTGGCATCATTCGAAGTGATAGAAATTAAGTTTTAATGAAAATCATCATACTCGGCCAAAACATGCTTTTCAGCCCCTGAAAAGCACATTTTGGCCATAAAAACTGAAAATGTCCCCTGCAACCAAACGAACTGTCGGAGACACAAATCTACAATTGACATAGTATAAAATGGTCCAATTCAAGTAAGTTATTCATTTGGCATCATTCGAAGTGATAGAAATCAAGTTTTAATGAAAATTATCATACTCGGCCAAAACATGCTTTTCAGCCTCTGAAAAGCACATTTTGGCCATAAAAACTGAAAATGTCCCCTGCAACCAAACGAACTGTTGGAGACACAAATCTACAATGGACATAGTGTAAAATGGTCCAATTCAAGTAAGTTATTCATTTGGCATCAATCGAAGTGATAGAAATCAAGTTTTAATGAAAATTATCATACTCTGCCAAAACATGCTTTTCAGCCTCTGAAAAGCACATTTTGGCCATAAAAACTGAAAATGTCCCCTGCAACCAAACGAACTGTCGGAGACACAAATCTACAATGGACATAGTGTAAAATGGTCCAATTCAAGTAAGTTATTCATTTGGCATCATTCGAAGTGATAGAAATCAAGTTTTAATGAAAATTATCATACTCTGCCAAAACGTGCTTTTCAGCCCCTGAAAAGCACATTTTAGCCATAAAAACTGAATATGTCCCCTGCAACCAAACGAACTGTCGGAGACACAAATCTACAATGGACATAGTGTAAAATGGTCCAATTCAAGTAAGTTATTCATTTGGCTTCAATCGAAGTGATAGAAATCAAGTTTTAATGAAAATTATCAAACTCGGCCAAAACATGCTTTTCAGCCCCTGAAAAGCACATTTTGGCCATAAAAACTGAATATGTCCCCTGCAACCAAACGAACTGTCAGAGACAAAAATCTACAATGGACATAGTGTAAAATGGTCCAATTCAAGTAAGTTATTCATTTGGCATCATTCGAAGTGATAGAAATTAAGTTTTAATGAAAATTATCATACTCTGCCAAAACATGCTTTTCAGCCTCTGAAAAGCACATTTTGGCCATAAAAACTGAAAATGTCCCCTGCAACCAAACGAACTGTCGGAGACACAAATCTACAATGGACATAGTGTAAAATGGTCCAATTCAAGTAAGTTATTCATTTGGCATCATTCGAAGTGATAGAAATTAAGTTTTAATGAAAATCATCATACTCGGCCAAAACATGCTTTTCAGCCCCTGAAAAGCACATTTTGGCCATAAAAACTGAAAATGTCCCCTGCAACCAAACGAACTGTCGGAGACACAAATCTACAATTGACTTAGTGTAAAATGGTCCAATTCAAGTAAGTTATTCATTTGGCATCATTCGAAGTGATAGAAATCAAGTTTTAATGAAAATTATCATACTCGGCCAAAACATGCTTTTCAGCCCCTGAAAAGCACATTTTGGCCATAAAAACTGAATATGTCCCCTGCAACCAAACGAACTGTCAGAGACACAAATCTACAATGGACATAGTGTAAAATGGTCCAATTCAAGTAAGTTATTCATTTTGGCATCATTCGGAAGTGATAGAAATCAAGTTTTAATGAAAATTATCATACTCGGCCAAAACATGCTTTTCAGCCCTGAAAAGCACATTTTGGCCATAAAAACTGAATATGTCCCCTGCAACCCAAACGAACTGTCAGAGACACAAATCTACAATGGACATAGTGTAAAATGGTCCAATTCAAGTAAGTTATTCATTTGGCATCATTCGAAGTGATAGAAATCAAGTTTTAATGTAAATTATCATACTCGGCCAAAACATGCTTTTCAGCCTCTGAAAAGCACATTTTGGCCATAAAAACTGAATATGTCCCCTGCAACCAAACGAACTGTCAGAGACACAAATCTACAATGGACATAGTGTAAAATGGTCCAATTCAAGTAAGTTATTCATTTGGCATCATTCGAAGTGATAGAAATCAAGTTTTAATGAAAATTATCATACTCGGCCAAAACATGCTTTTCAGCCCCTGAAAAGCACATTTTGGCCATAAAAACTGAATATGTCCCCTGCAACCAAACGAACTGTCAGAGACACAAATCTACAATGGACATAGTGCAAAATGGTCCAATTCAAGTAAGTTATTCATTTGGCATCATTCGAAGTGATAGAAATCAAGTTTTAATGAAAATTATCATACTCTGCCAAAACGTGCTTTTCAGCCCCTGAAAAGCACATTTTGGCCATAAAAACTGAATATGTCCCCTGCAACCAAACGAACTGTCAGAGACACAAATCTACAATGGACATAGTGTAAAATGGTCCAATTCAAGTAAATTATTCATTTGGCATCATTCGAAGTGAAAGAAATCAAGTTTTAATGAAAATTATCATACTCGGCCAAAACCATGCTTTTCAGCCTCTGAAAAGCACATTTTGGCCATAAAAACTGGAAAATGTCCCCCTGCAACCAAACGAACTGTCTGGAGACACAAATCTACAATGGACATAGTGTAAAATGGTCCAATTCAAGTAAGTTATTCATTTGGCATCAATCGAAGTGATAGAAATCAAGTTTTAATGAAAATTATCATACTCTGCCAAAACATGCTTTTCAGCCTCTGAAAAGCACATTTTGGCCATAAAAACTGAAAATGTCCCCTGCAACCAAACGAACTGTCGGAGACACAAATCTACAATGGACATAGTGTAAAATGGTCCAATTCAAGTAAGTTATTCATTTGGCATCATTCGAAGTGATAGAAATCAAGTTTTAATGAAAATTATCATACTCGGCCAAAACATGCTTTTCAGCCTCTGAAAAGCACATTTTGGCCATAAAAACTGAATATGTCCCCTGCAACCAAACGAACTGTCAGAGACACAAATCTACAATGGACATAGTGTAAAATGGTCCAATTCAAGTAAGTTATTCATTTGGCATCATTCGAAGTGATAGAAATCAAGTTTTAATGAAAATTATCATACTCGGCCAAAACATGCTTTTCAGCCCCTGAAAAGCACATTTTTGCCATAAAAACTGAATATGTCCCCTGCAACCAAACGAACTGTCAGAGACACAAATCTACAATGGACATAGTGTAAAATGGTCCAATTCAAGTAAGTTATTCATTTGGCATCATTCGAAGTGATAGAAATCAAGTTTTAATGAAAATTATCATACTCTGCCAAAACGTGCTTTTCAGCCGCTGAAAAGCACATTTTGGCCATAAAAACTGAATATGTCCCCTGCAACCAAACGAACTGTCAGAGACACAAATCTACAATGGACATAGTGTAAAATGGTCCAATTCAAGTAAATTATTCATTTGGCATCATTCGAAGTGATAGAAATCAAGTTTTAATGAAAATTATCATACTCGGCCAAAACATGCTTTTCAGCCTCTGAAAAGCACATTTTGGCCATAAAAACTGAAAATGTCCCCTGCAACCAAACGAACTGTCGGAGACACAAATCTACAATGGACATAGTGTAAAATGGTCCAATTCAAGTAAGTTATTCATTTGGCATCAATCGAAGTGATAGAAATCAAGTTTTAATGAAAATCATCATACTCGGCCAAAACATGCTTTTCAGCCCCTGAAAAGCACATTTTGGCCATAAAAACTGAAAATGTCCCCTGCAACCAAACGAACTGTCGGAGACACAAATCTACAATGGACTTAGTGTAAAATGGTCCAATTCAAGTAAGTTATTCATTTGGCATCATTCGAAGTGATAGAAATCAAGTTTTAATGAAAATTATCATACTCGGCCAAAACATGCTTTTCAGCCCCTGAAAAGCACATTTTGGCCATAAAAACTGAATATGTCCCCTGCAACCAAACGAACTGTCAGAGACACAAATCTACAATGGACATAGTGTAAAATGGTCCAATTCAAGTAAGTTATTCATTTGGCATCATTCGGAAGTGATAGAAATCAAGTTTTAATGAAAATTATCATACTCGGCCAAAACATGCTTTTTCAGCCCCTGAAAAGCACATTTTGGCCATAAAAACTGAATATGTCCCCTGCAACCAAACGAACTGTCAGAGACACAAATCTACAATGGACATAGTGTAAAATGGTCCAATTCAAGTAAGTTATTCATTTGGCATCATTCGAAGTGATAGAAATTAAGTTTTAATGTAAATTATCATACTCGGCCAAAAACATGCTTTTCAGCCTCTGAAAAGCACATTTTGGCCATAAAAACTGAAAATGTCCCCTGCAACCAAACTAACTGTCGGAGACACAAATCTACAATGGACATAGTGTAAAATGGTCCAATTCAAGTAAGTTATTCATTTGGCATCATTCGAATGGATAGAAATCAAGTTTTAATGAAAATTATCATACTCTGCCAAAACGTGCTTTTCAGCCCGCTGAAAAGCACATTTTAGCCATAAAAACTGAATATGTCCCCTGCAACCAAAAGAACTGTCAGAGACACAAATCTACAATGGACATAGTGTAAAATGGTCCAATTCAAGTAAATTATTCATTTGGCATCATTCGAAGTGAAAGAAATCAAGTTTTAATGAAAATTATCATACTCGGCCAAAACATGCTTTTCAGCCTCTGAAAAGCACATTTTGGCCATAAAAACTGAAAATGTCCCCTGCAACCAAACGAACTGTTGGAGACACAAATCTACAATGGACATAGTGTAAAATGGTCCAATTCAAGTAAGTTATTCATTTGGCATCAATCGAAGTGATAGAAATCAAGTTTTAATGAAAATTATCATACTCTGCCAAAACATGCTTTTCAGCCTCTGAAAAGCACATTTTGGCCATAAAAACTGAAAATGTCCCCTGCAACCAAACGAACTGTCGGAGACACAAATCTACAATGGACATAGTGTAAAATGGTCCAATTCAAGTAAGTTATTCATTTGGCATCATTCGAAGTGATAGAAATAAAGTTTTAATGAAAATTATCATACTCGGCCAAAACATGCTTTTCAGCCTCTGAAAAGCACATTTTGGCCATAAAAACTGAATATGTCCCCTGCAACCAAACGAACTGTCAGAGACACAAATCTACAATGGACATAGTGTAAAATGGTCCAATTCAAGTAAGTTATTCATTTGCATCATTCGAAGTGATAGAAATCAAGTTTTAATGAAAATTATCATACTCGGCCAAAACATGCTTTTCAGCCCCTGAAAAGCACATTTTGGCCATAAAAACTGAATATGTCCCCTGCAACCAAACGAACTGTCAGAGACACAAATCTACAATGGACATAGTGCAAAATGGTCCAATTCAAGTAAGTTATTCATTTTGGCATCATTCGAAGTGATAGAAATCAAGTTTTAATGAAAATTATCATACTCTGCCAAAACATGCTTTTCAGCCCCCTGAAAAGCACATTTTGGCCATAAAAACTGAATATGTCCCCTGCAACCAAACGAACTGTCAGAGACACAAATCTACAATGGACATAGTGTAAAATGGTCCAATTCAAGTAAATTATTCATTTGGCATCATTCGAAGTGAAAGAAATCAAGTTTTAATGAAAATTATCATACTCGGCCAAAACATGCTTTTCAGCCTCTGAAAAGCACATTTTGGCCATAAAAACTGAAAATGTCCCCTGCAACCAAACGAACTGTTCGGAGACACAAATCTACAATGGACATAGTGTAAAATGGTCCAATTCAAGTAAGTTATTCATTTGGCATCAATCGAAGTGATAGAAATCAAGTTTTAATGAAAATTATCATACTCTGCCAAAACATGCTTTTCAGCCTCTGAAAAGCACATTTTGGCCATAAAAACTGAAAATGTCCCCTGCAACCAAACGAACTGTCGGAGACACAAATCTACAATGGACATAGTGTAAAATGGTCCAATTCAAGTAAGTTATTCATTTGGCATCATTCGAAGTGATAGAAATCAAGTTTTAATGAAAATTATCATACTCGGCCAAAACATGCTTTTCAGCCTCTGAAAAGCACATTTTGGCCATAAAAACTGAATATGTCCCCCTGCAACCAAACGAACTGTCAGAGACACAAATCTACAATGGGACATAGTGTAAAATGGTCCAATTCAAGTAAGTTATTCATTTGGCATCATTCGAAGTGATAGAAATCAAGTTTTAATGAAAATTATCATACTCGGCCAAAACATGCTTTTCAGCCCCTGAAAAGCACATTTTGGCCATAAAAACTGAATATGTCCCCTGCAACCAAACGAACTGTCAGAGACACAAATCTACAATGGACATAGTGTAAAATGGTCCAATTCAAGTAAGTTATTCATTTGGCATCATTCGAAGTGATAGAAATCAAGTTTTAATGAAAATTATCATACTCTGCCAAAACGTGCTTTTCAGCCGCTGAAAAGCACATTTTGGCCATAAAAACTGCATATGTCCCCTGCAACCAAACGAACTGTCAGAGACACAAATCTACAATGGACATAGTGTAAAATGGTCCAATTCAAGTAAATTATTCATTTGGCATCATTCGAAGTGATAGAAATCAAGTTTTAATGAAAATTATCATACTCGGCCAAAACATGCTTTTCAGCCTCTGAAAAGCACATTTTGGCCATAAAAACTGAAAATGTCCCCTGCAACCAAACGAACTGTCGGAGACACAAATCTACAATGGACATAGTGTAAAATGGTCCAATTCAAGTAAGTTATTCATTTGGCATCAATCGAAGTGATAAAAATCAAGTTTTAATGAAAATTATCAAACTCGGCCAAAACATGCTTTTCAGCCCCTGAAAAGCACATTTTGGCCATAAAAACTGAATATGTCCCCTGCAACCAAACGAACTGTCAGAGACACAAATCTACAATGGACATAGTGTAAAATGGTCCAATTCAAGTAAGTTATTCATTTGGCATCATTCGAAGTGATAGAAATCAAGTTTAATGAAAATTATCATACTCCTGCCAAAACGTGCTTTTCAGCCCCTGAAAAGCACATTTTGGCCATAAAAACTGAATATGTCCCCTGCAACCAAACGAACTGTCAGAGACACAAATCTACAATGGACATAGTGTAAAATGGTCCAATTCAAGTAAATTATTCATTTGGCATCATTCGAAGTGAAAGAAATCAAGTTTTAATGAAATTATCATACTCGGCCAAAACATGCTTTTCAGCCTCTGAAAAGCACATTTTGGCCATAAAAACTGAAAATGTCCCCTGCAACCAAACGAACTGTTGGAGACACAAATCTACAATGGACATAGTGTAAAATGGTCCAATTCAAGTAAGTTATTCATTTGGCATCAATCGAAGTGATAGAAATCAAGTTTTAATGAAAATTATCATACTCTGCCAAAACATGCTTTTCAGCCTCTGAAAAGCACATTTTGGCCATAAAAACTGAAAATGTCCCCTGCAACCAAACGAACTGTCGGAGACACAAATCTACAATGGACATAGTGTAAAATGGTCCAATTCAAGTTAAGTTATTCATTTGGCATCATTCGAAGTGATAGAAATCAAGTTTTAATGAAAATTATCATACTCGGCCAAAACATGCTTTTCAGCCTCTGAAAAGCACATTTTGGCCATAAAAACTGAATATGTCCCCTGCAACCAACGAACTGTCAGAGACACAAATCTACAATGGACATAGTGTAAAATGGTCCAATTCAAGTAAGTTATTCATTTGGCATCATTCGAAGTGATAGAAATCAAGTTTTAATGAAAATTATCATACTCGGCCAAAACATGCTTTTCAGCCGCTGAAAAGCACATTTTGGCCATAAAAACTGATATGTCCCCCTGCAACCAAACGAACTGTCAGAGACACAAATCTACAATGGACATAGTGTAAAATGGTCCAATTCAAGTAAATTATTCATTTGGCATCATTCGAAGTGATAGAAATCAAGTTTTAATGAAAATTATCATACTCGGCCAAAACATGCTTTTCAGCCTCAGAAAAGCACATTTTGGCCATAAAAACTGAAAATGTCCCCTGCAACCAAACGAACTGTCGGAGACACAAATCTACAATGGACATAGTGTAAAATGGTCCAATTCAAGTAAGTTATTCATTTGGCATCAATCGAAGTGATAGAAATCAAGTTTTAATGAAAATTATCAAACTCGGCCAAAACATGCTTTTCAGCCTCTGAAAAGCACATTTTGGCCATAAAAACTGAAAATGTCCCCTGCAACCAAACGAACTGTCAGAGACACAAATCTACAATGGACATAGTGTAAAATGGTCCAATTCAAGTAAGTTATTCATTTGGCATCATTCGAAGTGATAGAAATTAAGTTTTAATGAAAAATCATCATACTCTGCCAAAACATGCTTTTCAGCCTCTGAAAAGCACATTTTGGCCATAAAAACTGAAAATGTCCCCTGCAACCAAACGAACTGTCGGAGACACAAATCTACAATGGACATAGGTATAAAATGGTCCAATTCAAGTAAGTTATTCATTTGGCATCATTCGAAGTGATAGAAATTCAAGTTTTAATGAAAATTATCATACTCTGCCAAAACAGTGCTTTTCAGCCCCTGAAAAGCACATTTTGGCCATAAAAACTGAAAATGTCCCCTGCAACCAAACGAACTGTCAGAGACACAAATCTACAATGGACATAGTGTAAAATGGTCCAATTCAAGTAAGTTATTCATTTGGCATCATTCGAAGTGATAGAAATCAAGTTTTTAATGAAAATTATCATACTCTGCCAAACAGTGCTTTTCAGCCTCTGAAAGCACATTTTGGCCATAAAAACTGAAAATGTCCCCTGCAACCAAACGAACTGTCAGAGACACAAATCTACAATGGACTTAGTGTAAAATGGTCCAATTCAAGTAAGTTATTCATTTGGCATCATTCGAAGTGATAGAAATCTAAGTTTTAATGAAAATTATCATACTCGGCCAAAACATGCTTTTCAGCCCCTGAAAAGCACATTTTGGCCATAAAAACTGAAAATGTCCCCTGCAACCAAACGAACTGTCAGAGACACAAATCTACAATGGACATAGTGTAAAATGGTCCAATTCAAGTAAGTTATTCATTGGCATCATTCGAAGTGATAGAAATCAAGTTTTAATGAAAATTATCATACTCTGCCAAAACGTGCTTTTCAGCCCCTGAAAAGCACATTTTGGCCATAAAAACTGAATATGTCCCCTGCAACCAAACGAACTGTCAGAGACACAAATCTACAATGGACATAGTGTAAAAATGGTCCAATTCAAGTAAGTTATTCATTTGGCATCATTCGAAGTGAAAGAAATCAAGTTTTAATGAAAATTATCATACTCTGCCAAAACATGCTTTTCAGCCCTCTGAAAAGCACATTTTGGCCATAAAAACTGAAAATGTCCCCCTGCAACCAATACGAACTGTCAGGAGACACAAATCTACAATGGACATAGTGTAAAATGGTCCAATTCAAGTAAGTTAATTCATTTGGCATCATTCGAAGTGATAGAAATCAAGTTTTAATGAAAATTATCATACTCTGCCAAAACATGCTTTTCAGCCTCTGAAAAGCCATTTTGGCCATAAAAACTGAAAATGTCCCCCTGCAACCAACGAACTGTCGGAGACACAAATCTACAATGGACATAGTGTAAAATGGTCCAATTCAAGTAAGTTATTCATTTGGCATCATTCGAAGTGATAGAAATCAAGTTTTAATGAAAATTATCATACTCTGCCAAAACATGCTTTTCCAGCCCCTGAAAAGCACATTTTGGCCATAAAAACTGAATATGTCCCCTGCAACCAAACGAACTGTCAGGAGACACAAATCTACAATGACATAGTGTAAAATGGTCCAATTCAAGTAAGTTATTCATTTGGCATCCAATTCGAAGTGATAGAAATTCAAGTTTTAATGAAAATTATCATACTCTGCCAAAACATGCTTTTCAGCCACCTGAAAAGCACATTTTGGCCATAAAAAATGAAAATGTCCCCTGCAACCAAAACGAAACTGTCGGAGACAAAATCTACAATGGACATAGTGTAAAATGGTCCAATTCAAGTAAGTTATTCATTTGGCATCATAATCGAAGTGATAGAAATTAAGTTTTAATGAAAATTATCATACTCGGCCAAAACATGCTTTTCAGCCCCTGAAAAGCACATTTTGGCCATAAAAACTGAAATGTCCTGCAACCAACGAACCTGTCGGAGACACAAATCTACAATGGACATAGTGTAAAATGGTCCAATTCAAGTAAGTTATTCATTTGGCATCATTCGAAGTGATAGAAATTAAGTTTTAATGAAATTCATCATACTCTGCCAAAACAATGCTTTTCAGCCTCCTGAAAAAGCACATTTTGGCCATAAAAACTGAAAATGTCCCCCTGCAACCAAACGAACTGTCGGAGACACAAATCCTACAATGGACCATAGTGTAAATGGTCCAATTCCAGTAAGATATTCATTTGGCATTCATACGGCAACGTGATAGAAACTTAAGTTTTAATGAAAATCATCATACTCGGCCAAACATGCTTTTCAGCCCCTGAAAGAGCACATATATGGCCAATAAAACTGAAAATGTGTCCC